>NC_081556.1:31118526-31348702 GCF_963082655.1 Stomoxys calcitrans | reverse complement strand
TATCTTGTTATTTTTATTTAGTTTATTGTGGCTTCTCGCTTATTGCCTGTGGCTTTTAATGGATTTTCTAACCGTTTGGAAGTTTTGAGGTGAGACATGGCGATACCAAGGCTTCTTAGTCTAGAGTTTATGCTTACTCGGCCATTTTGTCGTTCATCCTACCCTAGGAAAGATTAAAGATTTGGCTTTGATTGCAAGTAGCATTTTTTTTCTGCCACGAAAATTGATTTTTTTTTACAATTTTTTTTTGGTGAGTTTAAGTGCCAGGGATATCCCCTTCCACTGTTTTTTTTAGAAAATTTAATTAACTTATTTAGAGACTGCCGAATACATAAATTTCGTGCTGTGGCAATTTCAAATCCACCTTCACCATCGGAAGAAATTGCAGATTTATTATCATCCATTTTTTTTCTGAATTATCGAGCTTGGGTGCCACCGAATATAAACGGTGAGTTTTGGTTTTGTTATCTCTTATTTCATTGAAACAATATTAACAATCGCGTTGTTGTTTTTGGTTTCAATTAGGATTGGCACCCAGCACCCCAGCCACATTTTTTTTTATCAAAGGGCGATCATAAAAATACTGGGGAGTTTGATTTGCTCTTTGGCTTGCCTTTGCTGTCCCCACTCCCATTGCAGTCGGTGTGCGGGCCGATCACCACACAGCATAAAAGGAATAAAAAAAAAACCTGTTGTCGTCTCCCATCATTTTGATATACGCATTCAGTTGATCGCACCCACGCAATGGGCATTTGCCATGTGCTTTTGATAACAAGAGTTTAATTACAAGAAAAGAAAGAACTATTATATTTGAACCGAGAGGAAGAAATGAAGACTGTGGCCATAGAAATTTAAAGTGAAATAAGCTGGTGCCCCAAAATCCAATTGTCTTGAAGGAAGTTTGCTTGGTGTATTAAACGGCCGATAATAGAAAAATTCCAACCGGCAAGTGTATTTTAAAGTTTCTAGGCAACTGTATCATTTGACGTGGCAGTGTCCAAAAGCATCTAAAATTTCTGGAGATTGAAATGGACGTGTCATAGTGTGTCAAAGTCTAAGCTAAGTTGAACATATAGTACTAAGTGTTTAAGTGAGAATCAAAAGCCTAAAATTTTCTTGCTTTCTGCGTTTCATTAAATAAATTGAACATTTTGATATTTACCATGTACAAAAAAAAATTTAAAGATTCAAGTTAAAATTAGACTTTTGATTCAATCATGTTAATGTGCTTTACTTTTTATTTCTATTTTGTTTTGCCACATTTGGTTTCATTATCAACATGCCTAGAAGTGAGTCAATTTAAACAAGGGTTTCATATTATTTTTCTAGTGTGATTTTTTTTTTAATTTTTTTTCTTCAATCCACCCTAATGTCGAACTCTGCTTCTAGTTACATGTTTATAATGAAACAAGTATCTTTTGGAATTCAGCAGCTAACTCGTATTGTGTTGCAGAAACAAACGCAGCCGGAAGCCTAGCAACATTGTTGCCGCCGGATCACTTTTAACTTTTATCACTCTCTTGACTTCCAATGTTAGCATCAACAGCACTCATCGAAAGGCCTTTCGTCGTGGGAGCATGTTAATCAGCAACAACATATGTGAGTACTCTCTCAGTATCTAAATTTTAGCTTGGTATCGGCATCAGCGTTTTTTTTTTTCAATTTGTTCCCATCTGTTTGTTACGCAAAGCAAATGAGTTTGAACTGCACATTAATGTGGGTCATTTAAATGTAATTTTTTTTTTTTTGAAATATAATCTACGTTATGTACGTTTATTTATTAAGATCATTTAAAATATCTATAAATAGGATAAATAAGAATATGTTAGCCCATGTTAAGAATAAAAATGAAAATTTCTCCAATTCATAAAAATGATTCCGAAATACTTAGTTATTGATTTGTGGAATAAAACTCTAATGGATTCAGACTAAATTTTGCTTTTCCTGTTTGGTTTTAGGTTAGCTTGGTTAGTTAGGTCACTGGGAATATGGGTGTCATGCAGTCAAACGGTTTAAGCGGGTATCTACAACTCATGACCAGGTTGGGTGGGCAAGATAGACGTCAACATCTACTCGTCTATCGATATCCGTCAGTAAACTTTTCGCCCCTTTTCTCACTTTTAACTATATCTGCTCCTATCGAAACTAGCACGTATAGAAATAAATAATTTAATGTGGCATGAAAGGCGTATTGAAGCATTGAACCTGCCCCTCCGACGAGCTGACAGGCCGGACAATATACGTGCGCTCGCTTCTGAAACCATAACACAATTTCGTCCAAACGTTATATGCTACATAATAAATTATTTTTGGCGCCCAACGTGGGGCCAGAATGTGACTGTTTTTTTTGTACCACCTTTTGGATCAATCTATACTGATACCCAAGTTTATTCATTCGGCTCCTAAAGTTTATTTTCCCCTTATTACTTCATCTATACCGTCTCTATCTAAATTTTCATCTTTCCAAATTTTTCTCTTTGAGTTTATTCCAAAATGCGGATATTGTGTAGAATCTAGAGTTCCAAACTTCTTTCTTACCAACCTATTTTGACAATAATCTCCCTCCTGCTTCTATCGAAAGTGCCATTGTTTTTGTTCTTTGTCTGGAAGGAATGCAGACTCTGGCAAATTTTGCTAGATCTGACCACAGGCAAAAGCAACTTCATGACATTTAGAACTAACCAGAACCTGGATACTTGGAACCAAACAGTTTCCATCCGGTTTGGTGATATCTTTTCTCTCTTTCTATTTCCTTTTCCTTTCATAGTGAATTCGTTTATTGGCAATTTCATATCATTAAATGTGACAAACCTAACGCATGCTACCATTGAAATCAAACAGGGTAAAACTTTTGCTTCAATACCTATAATTTTTTTTTTCATTTACTTAAAATCAAATATTAAAAAAAAAATTTTGTTCTCCAAACCTTTTTTTTCTTTAAACCCAATATTATATACAAAAAGGTAAAAATTTCAAAAGAAAAAAAATCGAAATAAAGACAAAAAAAAAAATAAATATATACTACCTAAAAACGAGGGAAAAAATATATTATTCACATTGTAAAAAAAAAAAATTTTTAATTTTTTTTTTAATTGAAAGTTTCTATTTTTAACAACGCCTTTTTCCTTTTTGAATTTCGAATATGAAATATTTGTTTCTTACCAAATTTCGTATTTATGAACTATAACTTTAACTTTTTGAATGAAAGATAGAAGTAAAGGTAAAAATTAAATAAAATAAATCATGAAAAATAATTTTTGAATTATCAACAATAAAAAAAATATACATATTAAAGTAAAACAGTAAGCAATACGCATGATTAAATAATTAAGCAAAACCGCAGAAATACAAAACAGAAAACACAATTATAGAAATTATAGACATTAAAAAACTTAAAAAAAAAAAAAAGAAAACAAAAAAATCAGAGAAAGTTTTGAAAATTAAAATAGAATTTGGGAAGTTGGTAACTAACCTCAGGAAAAGGATTAAAATTTAATTTTTATACACAAGGCGGTGATAGAAGCCTTATTATTATCTTTTTTGGAAAAACCTCTTCAAACCCTATTTTTATTTCAATTTTTGATATACATGCTTGTTCTTTAAAGGATAAAAGCTTTATCTTTATACTTTTTTTTGCGTGAATGGCTACATGATCATACAGCGGGATTGTAAAGAAAGTATCTTTTGATTATATCTCAATATTTTGTTCATTCACAACTATGGCTACCAAAACTGCAGAAAAGAATCCTATGGGATCGAACGGTAATCCTACTTGCGATGCCTGTAGTGAAACTATTGTTTCCGTTTCGGCGTTGCTGAAGATTTCATGTGGACATGTTTTCCACAAGAGCTGTTTGGAGAAATGCGTTAAGACTAGGCCATTCTGCCCCATTTGCAATAGTAGGGTAGCGTCTGATTCAACGGACACAGGTACTTCTCAGATAACAACTAGGGCTCAAGCTAAACAGATTGGCAATCCACCACCCCCAGCGGCGGCTAATACAGTTCAGGGTGATAGTGCTTCCAATACCTCGATCGGTGTGGTTGATCAGACAGAGAGAATAACCCAGTTAGTAACTAACATTGTTTCAGCCCAACAGGTACAGTTTATGACTACTCTAACTGCTCAATTGAGTCAGCTCATCGAAGGGAATATTGCCTCAAGTCTTTCTAGGTTAATGCCTTCTAACTCGCAAATTGAACCGAATCGACCTTCGCAATCCTCACCTCAGCCGATGCAGACTCTTCCTGCTGTTGAGGACCGTACGTTTAGGGAGTTATTTGGAATTACACCACATAATAGTCGATCTAGGGATTCTCAGAATAGACCACTTCAGGCTAATGGGCAATCGGTTTTGAACAGTTCCTCTCATGGCAATTCGTCTTCTTCAGATTTACACTCTCGCCCAGACAAAGTATTGCAAATAATGTCTAATTGGAAATTGAAGTTTAATGGCGGGATAAATGGTCTCTCTATCGACAACTTTATTTATCGCGTGGAAGCTCTGACCGCTCAGACCCTTCAGGGGAATTTGGATTTGCTCTGTGGTAACGCCAGTTCATTATTTGAGGGTAAAGCCAGTGACTGGTTCTGGCGATATCATCGCTCTGTCAGCTCAATCCGATGGTTTGATTTGTGCAGGTCCCTTCGTGAACAGAACAGAGACTCTAGGACTGATGTAGATATCAGGGAATTGATTCGGGAACGCAAGCAGAAACCCAATGAATCTTTTGATAACTTTTATGAGTCCATTGTTGCGTTGACCGATAGGTTGAAGACCCCTTTATCAGATGAAATGTTGGTAGAAATTCTCCGTAGGAATTTGCTCCCTGAAATCCAGCATGAGATTTTAAATATGGAGATAGGGTCTTTGCAAGGTTTGAGGGATACATGTAGGAGACGCGAATTTTTCATGCAAGACATGCGCCGAAAGCTAGGCTTAACCCTTTCTAAATCTGTTCCTTTATCCAAAAGAATATCAGAGATAGAAGATGAAAATAGAGAGGAAGCGCCAGATGTTTGTGTGCCTGATGATGAGATAGCGGCCCTTAATCTAGTATGCTGGAATTGTGCCAAAAGTGGACACCGCTATCAGGACTGTTTAGAAGAAAGGTCCATTTTCTGTTATGGCTGTGGTGCCCCTAATACTTATAAGCCAAACTGTAGCAAGTGTGCTTCAAAAAACGGCAGGTCCAGTGCACAGAAGGGTGCACAGAACTCGGAAAAGACATCGATTTCGGAACTGTAGTGAAGATATTGTCAGACCCTTCCCCTAGTATTCCTTTATTACACCATACTATTAAGAACACAAGTAAATCCGCAAGTACTGACCTTGAAAACCATGATAATGGATTCTCAACTAGAGACTCTGCTGATAAGACCACACCTGCTAACTTATTTCCTATTAAACCCCTTCATACTAGAATTAAAGAATATGAGTTGGCCCGTGCAAGGATCTTCGACGAACCTAAACGGAAGTCTAGGTCCGCACTTCGTATGAAATCATTTTGGGGGAAGATGAGAAGTATTAGGAGAAAGTTAGTCTATTCTATCCTGGATCGTCCGTCAGATGTAAGACCTTATGCAGAAGTAATTCTGTTTGGGAAGAAAATGCTTGGCCTTTTAGATACTGGGGCTTCAATAACATGTATTGGGTCTGAGGCCGCCAACGATTTTATAGCATCGAAGAAGCCTTTTAAGAACCTGAAGTCTACTGTTCACACTGCAGATGGAAAGGGACAAAACGTGATCGGATTTGTGGAGACATTTATTACGTTTAAGGGATGCGAAATGCCCATTACTATATTTATAATTCCTAGTTTAGATAAGGATCTCTTCTTAGGGATAGATTTTTGGAATATTTTTAATTTACTTCCCGCTGAACTTTGGAGCAGTGGAATGTCACCTCTCTCTGGCATAAATGAAATCTCTCCACAAATTCCTCTGTCGGAGATTGAAAGACAAAGACTCAACCAGGTAGTATCTATTTTTCCATCTTACTCCAAAGAGGGCCTAGGTAGAACAGATGTTTTATATCATAGCATTGAAACTGGGGAAGCACGCCCCATTAAACAGCGCCACTTTCCAGTGTCCCCTGCGATAGAAAAATTAATTTATGAGGAACTAGACCGTATGATAGCTTTGGATGTAATCGAAGAGAGCAACAGCGCATGGTCCTCGCCAGTGGTGCTTCATAGGAAGCCTGGCAAGAACAGGTTATGCTTGGATAGCAGGAAGTTAAATTCTGTAACCGTCGGTGATGCCTATCCGCTGCCGCAGATTGACGGCATTTTAAGTAGATTACCCAAGGCTCGATTTATTACCAGTTTGGATCTGAAGGATGCCTTTTGGCAGATTCCTTTAGACCAGAAATCGCGAGAGAAGACTGCTTTCACTGTCCCCGGGAGGCCGTTGTACCACTTTAAGGTTATGCCCTTTGGGTTGTGTAACGCCCCCCAAACAATGTCCCGGTTAATGGACAAAGTAATACCTCCAGAATTAAGGGCAGAGGTATTTGTCTATCTCGACGATCTTCTCGTCATATCTGAATCTTTCGAAAGGCATCTGGAAGTTCTGAGGTGTGTGGCGAAAAGGATCCGTGAATCTGGACTGACTATTAACGTAGAGAAAAGCCATTTTTGTGTCCCAGAGGTTAAGTATTTAGGCCATGTGGTTGGGTATGGGGTCATTCAAACCGATCCGGAGAAAGTGTCCGCCATTACTGAATTTCCTGCCCCGAGATCGGTGAAGCAAGTTCGCAGGTTTTTAGGTATGACGGGATGGTATAGGAAGTTTATTAGGGACTATGCCTCTATTACTACCCCTATAACGGATTTGTTGAAAGGAAGAAGGAAATTTGTATGGACCGAAGAAGCCCAAAAAGCTTTTGAGGTTTTAAAGTCTCACCTGAGCTCAGCCCCTGTTTTGCACAGCCCGAATTTTTCGCAGCCGTTTTTCATACACTGTGATGCTAGCACAACAGGTATAGGAAGTGTATTGGTACAGAAGAATGCGGAGGGTGAAGAAGTTCCTATCGCCTTTATGTCGAAGAAACTCAACAAAGCCCAACGCAACTATTCAGTTACCGAACAGGAATGCTTAGCAGCAATGTTAAGTGTTAAAAAGTTTAGACCTTATGTCGAAGGACATGAGTTCACTATTATTACTGACCATGCGTCATTGAAGTGGCTGATGTCCCAGACAGATCTAAGCACAAGGCTGGCTCGGTGGGCTTTAAAACTGCAGGGATACAAATTCAACATTCAGCATAGGCGTGGTAGTCTTAACATAGTCCCGGATACACTTTCTAGAGCCAATACGGAAGACATGTCCGCTCTAGGTCTGAATAGTCTGTCTGAAATTGAAAATGACACGGGTTTTTCCGTGGATCTAAACTCCACATATTTTAAGTCTGTTGAATACCAACAACTTTTGGACAAGATTGGGAGGAATTTGGAACAACTGCCCGACATTAAAATTGTAGACGGTTATTTATATAGACGGACAGAGCATGCCACTGGCGACCAGATTCACGATGACTTGGCCTGGAAACTTTGGGTACCGCGAGAGCTGATACCAGATGTATTAGGGAAGGCCCATGATCATCCACTATCATCACATTGTGGAATAAACAAAACTCTTGCCCGAATTCGTCAGTTTTTCTTTTGGCCCAATTTGGCTGTGGACGTGAAGAATTATGTAAACAACTGCGAGGTGTGCAAATCGATGAAGCACCCAAACACGGTACTGCGACCCCCAATGGGAAAGACCCCAGATACATGCAGATTCTTCCAAAAACTATACGTCGATTTTCTTGGTCCCTACCCCAGATCTAGATCTGGTAATATTGGTATTTTTATTGCTCTAGACCATTTCTCTAAATTTCCCTTTCTTCATCCTGTTAAAAAGTTTACTGCAGAGGTGGTTGTAAAATATCTCGAAGGCGATTTGTTTCACACGTTTGGCGTGCCAGAAACCATTGTCTCGGACAATGGCTCCCAATTTAAATCCTTGATTTTTAATCAATTGTTGAAACGGTATGGGGTACATCACGTTTATACGGCTATTCACTCCCCTCAATCAAACGCATCGGAGAGGGTGAATAGGTCCGTGATAGCGGCCATAAAATCTTATGTCCAGCCCGACCAGAAGAACTGGGACGAGTTGCTTAGTTCTATATGTTGCTCTTTACGATCTTCGAGGCATTCTGCAATAGGCACCTCCCCATATTATTTGGCTTTCGGGCAGAACATGGTTACGAATGGGGGAACGTATTCACTTCTTAGGCAGCTCGAGATGCTTGAGGACCGCTCTGTTAGATTTGACCGAAATGACTCTAGGGATATCATGGCTAGGAAGGCTTCAGAGAATATCCAGAAACAGTTCTGCAGGAACGAGAAGACCTATAACCTGCGCTCTAGGGAAGTTTCTTACCACGTAGGCCAAGAAGTTTACAGAAGGAATTTCAAGCAGAGTAGTTTCGAGCAAGGGTACAATGCCAAGCTGGCCCCAACATTCCTTAGGGCTAGAGTCAGGAGGAAATTAGGGAATTCATATTACGAATTGGAAGACCTAAGAGGCAATTTTCTCGGTACTTATCATGCCAAGGATATTCGACCATAGAGACCTTTTGTATTTGACGTAAATGCATGTTGGCAAGTGTGATCAGCTTCCGGCATGTGTTACCTCCCCGAAGTCTGATTTTGGCGGGGGGGAATGTAAGAAGTGCACTTGCCACTGGGATTCATTTTTGCATTATCTGATTTCTAACCATTTGGTTTTGATTAAATAGTCTTCAATACTGCATTGTATTGCCAGCGCCATCTGTATGTGGTTATGCAGGGAAAGTATCTTGTTATTTTTATTTAGTTTATTGTGGCTTCTCGCTTATTGCCTGTGGCTTTTAATGGATTTTCTAACCGTTTGGAAGTTTTGAGGTGAGACATGGCGATACCAAGGCTTCTTAGTCTAGAGTTTATGCTTACTCGGCCATTTTGTCGTTCATCCTACCCTAGGAAAGATTAAAGATTTGGCTTTGATTGCAAGTAGCATTTTTTTTTTCTGCCACGAAAATTGATTTTTTTTTACAATTTTTTTTTTTGTGAGTTTAAGTGCCAGGGATATCCCCTTCCACTGTTTTTTTTTTAAGAAAATTTAATTAACTTATTTAGAGACTGCCGAATACATAAATTTCGTGCTGTGGCAATTTCAAATCCACCTTCACCATCGGAAGAAATTGCAGATTTATTATCATCCATTTTTTTTTCTGAATTATCGAGCTTGGGTGCCACCGAATATAAACGGTGAGTTTTGGTTTTGTTATCTCTTATTTCATTGAAACAATATTAACAATCGCGTTGTTGTTTTTGGTTTCAATTAGGATTGGCACCCAGCACCCCAGCCACATTTTTTTTTATCAAAGGGCGATCATAAAAATACTGGGGAGTTTGATTTGCTCTTTGGCTTGCCTTTGCTGTCCCCACTCCCATTGCAGTCGGTGTGCGGGCCGATCACCACACAGCATAAAAGGAATAAAAAAAAACCTGTTGTCGTCTCCCATCATTTTGATATACGCATTCAGTTGATCGCACCCACGCAATGGGCATTTGCCATGTGCTTTTGATAACAAGAGTTTAATTACAAGAAAAGAAAGAACTATTATATTTGAACCGAGAGGAAGAAATGAAGACTGTGGCCATAGAAATTTAAAGTGAAATAAGCTGGTGCCCCAAAATCCAATTGTCTTGAAGGAAGTTTGCTTGGTGTATTAAACGGCCGATAATAGAAAAATTCCAACCGGCAAGTGTATTTTAAAGTTTCTAGGCAACTGTATCATTTGACGTGGCAGTGTCCAAAAGCATCTAAAATTTCTGGAGATTGAAATGGACGTGTCATAGTGTGTCAAAGTTTAAGCTAAGTTGAACATATAGTACTAAGTGTTTAAGTGATTAGTCTATAATTGAATCAAAAGCCTAAAATTTTCTTGCTTTCTGCGTTTCATTAAATAAATTGAACATTTTGATATTTACCATGTACAAAAAAAAATTTAAAGATTCAAGTTAAAATTAGACTTTTGATTCAATCATGTTAATGTGCTTTACTTTTTATTTCTATTTTGTTTTGCCACATTTGGTTTCATTATCAACATGCCTAGAAGTGAGTCAATTTAAACAAGGGTTTCATATTATTTTTCTAGTGTGATTTTTTTTTTAATTTTTTTTCTTCAATCCACCCTAATGTCGAACTCTGCTTCTAGTTACATGTTTATAATGAAACAAGTATCTTTTGGAATTCAGCAGCTAACTCGTATTGTGTTGCAGAAACAAACGCAGCCGGAAGCCTAGCAACATTGTTGCCGCCGGATCACTTTTAACTTTTATCACTCTCTTGACTTCCAATGTTAGCATCAACAGCACTCATCGAAAGGCCTTTCGTCGTGGGAGCATGTTAATCAGCAACAACATATGTGAGTACTCTCTCAGTATCTAAATTTTAGCTTGGTATCGGCATCAGCGTTTTTTTTTTTCAATTTGTTCCCATCTGTTTGTTACGCAAAGCAAATGAGTTTGAACTGCACATTAATGTGGGTCATTTAAATGTAATTTTTTTTTTTTTGAAATATAATCTACGTTATGTACGTTTATTTATTAAGATCATTTAAAATATCTATAAATAGGATAAATAAGAATATGTTAGCCCATGTTAAGAATAAAAATGAAAATTTCTCCAATTCATAAAAATGATTCCGAAATACTTAGTTATTGATTTGTGGAATAAAACTCTAATGGATTCAGACTAAATTTTGCTTTTCCTGTTTGGTTTTAGGTTAGCTTGGTTAGTTAGGTCACTGGGAATATGGGTGTCATGCAGTCAAACGGTTTAAGCGGGTATCTACAACTCATGACCAGGTTGGGTGGGCAAGATAGACGTCAACATCTACTCGTCTATCGATATGAACTCCGTCAGTAAACTTTTCGCCCCTTTTCTCACTTTTAACTATATCTGCTCCTATCGAAACTAGCACGTATAGAAATAAATAATTTAATGTGGCATGAAAGGCGTATTGAAGCATTGAACCTGCCCCTCCGACGAGCTGACAGGCCGGACAATATACGTGCGCTCGCTTCTGAAACCATAACACAATTTCGTCCAAACGTTATATGCTACAACTCCCAAATACCTTTAATTTAAGATCCATATTTCCATAGTCGGCAAACATGACCGGCTAGGGGGTGTTTTGGGGGATGGGCGGCCATTCAGTGACTTGGCCTTGAAAATATATATCGGATTCGTGTTCTGTTCTATAAACCCTCTTATTTGAGCCTCATTTTGCAATAGTCAGCAAATACTTCCTATTTGGGTGGTGTTGTGGGGGTGGCGTGGCCCCATAGACACTTTTCCCGAATATTGATATCAGATTCGTGCTTTACTCCCAAAGACCTTTCATTTGAGCCCCATATTGCTATGGTTGTAAATTTGTCCCCTTTGGAGGATGTTTTTGGGGAGAGGCGGCCCCCCAAACACTTGGTCCCATATTTGGATATCAGATTCGAATTCTACACTCAAATACCTTTTATTGAAGCCCCATATTCCCATGGTCAGTAAATAAGTCCTGCTTGGGGGGTGTTTTGGGGAAGGGGTGGACCCCCAGAAAAGTGGCCCCACATTTGGATATTAGATTCGCATTCTACTCGCAAATACCTTTCATTTGAGTCCCATATTGCTATGGTCGGAAAATATGTCCTATTTAGGGGGGTTTTGGGGGTTGGGGTGGTCCCCCTAACACTTGGTCTGACAATTGGATATCAGATACATTTTCATATCCTAAATACCTTTCATTTGAGTCCCACATTGTTGTGATTGGTCTAAATATATGTTTGGTAGATTTTAGGGTGGGGCGGCCCCCCAAGGTACCCCATCCGAAATGTGGATACCAAATTTGTATTTTTGGGGTACTATATGAGAGCACACAAAATTTCGCTTAAATCGCACCACACATCTCCGAGATCTGACGTTTTTGAAAATAAGGGTAAGGGGGAGGGTCCGCTCTCCCTACAGATACCAAAAAAATGCTGTACCCTATTTTCACCACGGGATCATTATGCGCCATCTGTGAAAATCGGTTCATCCGCTTCTGAGTCTATAAGGAACACACAAACAAACTTACAAACAAATTCAATTTAATTTTTATACATAAGATTTTTTTCGGAAAACATTTCTAAAGTGTCGGAAAATGTCGACAACTCTATCACCTAGGATTCATTGGTAATCGTAATTGCAATTAAATTCGTATTTGCGACTGCATCTTGTATTGCTGCCTATCTTCAGGCGCACATACGAATTCATTGGTGCTCAGATGTTAGTGTTAATGTGTTTGTGCGTTGTGCGTTGTGGAATTCAATCTTAGTGCGTATGTATTGCAATATGCCTGTGATATATTGGCATGTCAACGCAATCATTTGTTAGCATCCTTCTTTGCATTTGCCAACACAATCTTCCACAATCCTTCTTTGTGTACTTCTCCACTTAAAACCGCATAGATTTTGTCAGAAGATACTTCAACACACTGCCATATAGGGAGGATGAAGAGGAGGCATCATGACCATACATGCGTGTATGTGTGGGAGAGTGAAAGTGTGAGTGTAATCAAACCACAAGAATTGCCAAATTTGTTGTGCCTCTGGTTTTGACCACAAAATTTGTTTATCCAATCACTCAAGTGCAGAATAATGGACTGAAATGACAACGCCAGACATTTCGATTGACACTGAACACTTGGATGGGCAAATTGGGGTGACAAAATTCTCTGACCAACCAACAAAAAAAAAAAACGGATACAAGAAGAGAACCATTATCGTATATAGCCACACAGAAATGCATTTTTAGCAGAACAGCTTGGGAAAACTTAGTAGCCACTAGCATAGTCTTGGAAACAAAACAAAATAACCAATTAAAATTCAAACCAGCATGAAACAAAGAAAGTTTTTCGAGTTGAAGGGTTAAATTTTTGAAATAAATTAAATTTCCATGTCTATCAAAGAAAATGGAGAAATTTTCAAAATGGAAAAACTGAGGAAAAAAACAAAAGTTAAAATTTTTCCCAAAAAAAAGGAGGCAGAGAATAAAACTGCTGCTTCATGCAAGCAAGCAGAAGGGGAACATTATAAACACGTAAGGAGACTATTTTCCACAAAAAATAAACTATTTGAACATAAAGAGAATGGATGATTTTTATACCCTCCACCATAGGATGGGGGTATACTAATTTCGTCTGTTTTAAACACCTCGAAATATGCGTCTAAGACCCCATAAAGGGTATATATTCTGGATCGTCCTGACATTTTAAGTCGAACTAGCCATGTCCGTCCGCTACAGTCTTCAAAAATAGAGATATTGAGCTGAAACTTTGCACAGATTCTTTTTTTCAAAAGCAGATTAAGTTCGAAAATGGGCTATATCGGACTTTATCTTGATATAGCCCCCATATAGACCGATCCGCCGATTTTGGGTCTTAGGCCCATAAAAGCCACATTTATTATCAGATTTTGTTGAAATTTGGGACATTGAGTTGTGTTAGGCCCTTCGACATCATTCACCTATTTGACCCAGATCTGTTCAGATTTGGATATACCTGCCATATAGACCTATCCTCCGATTTAGAGTCTTAGGTCCATAAAAGCCACATTTAATATCCTATTTTGCTGACATTTGGTACAGTGAGTTGTGTTAGGTCCTTCGACACCCTTCGTTAATTCGGTCCAGATCGGTTCAGATTTGGTTATAGCTGCCATATAGACCGATCCTCCGATGTAGGGTCTTAGGCCCATAAAACCCACATTTAATATCATATTTTGCTGAAATTTGGGACAGTGAGTTGTATTAGGCCCTTAGGCATCCCTCTTTAATTTGGCCCTGATCGGTTCAGATTTGGATATAGCTGCCATATAGACCGATCCCTCGATTTAAGGTTTTGGGCCCTTAAAAGGTGCATTTATTGTCCGATTTCGCCGAAATTTGGAACAGTGAGTTAAGTTAAGCCCCGTGACATACTTCTGCAATATGGCACAGATCGTTTCAGATTTGGATATAGCTGCCATATAGACAGATCTCTCGGTTTTAGGTTTTGGGGCCATAAAAAGCACATTTTTTGTTCCATGTCGCCGAAATTTGGGACAGTGAGCTGTGTTAGGTCCTTCAATATCCTTTGTCAATTTCGCACAGATCGATTCAGATTTGTATATAGCTGCCATATAGACCGATCCGTTGATTTAGGGTCTTAGGCCCATAAATGCCACATTTATTATCCGATTTTGCTGAAATTTGGGACATTGAGTTGCGTTAGGCCCTTCGACATCATTCACCAATTTGGCCCAGATCGGTTCAGATTTAGATATAGCTGGCATATAGACCTTTCCTCCGATTTAGAGTCTTAGGCCCATAAAAGCCACATTTAATATCCTATTCTGCTGACATTTGGTACAGTGAGTTGTGTTAGGTCCTTCGACACCCTTCGTCAATTTGGTCCAGATCGGTTCAGATTTGGTTATAGCTGCCATATAGACCGATCCTCCGATGTAGGGTCTTAGGCCCATAAAACCCACATTTAATATCATATTTTGCTGAAATTTGGGACAGTGAGTTGTGTTAGGCCCTTAGGCATCCCTCTTTAATTTGGCCCTGATCGGATCAGATTTGGATATAGCTGCCATATAGACCGATCCTCCGATTTAGGGTTTTGGGCCCATAAAAGGCGCATTTATTGTCCGATTTCGCCGAAATTTGGGACAGTGCGTTAAGTTAATCCCCCTGACATACTTCTGTATTATGACAGAGATCGGTCCAGATTTTGGATATACCTGCCATATAGACCGATCTCTCGGTTTTAGGTTTTGGACCATAAAAAGCATATTTATTGTCCGATGACGCCGCAATCTTTGACAGTGAGTTGTGTTATGCCCTTCGACATCCTTCTTCAATTTCATTCAGATCTGTCCAGATTTGGATATAGCTGCCATAAAGATCGATCTCCCGATTTAATGTTTTGGGCCCGCATTTGTTATCCGATTTAACTGAAATTTTAGACTTTGACTTATCTTCGGCTTTTCGACATCCATGTTGTATATGGTTCAGATCGGTTTATTTTTAGATATAGCTAAAAAGACCAATATTTTCTTGTACACAATTGAACAATGACTTGTTTTTATTAGTATTTAGTCCAAATCGGATCATATTTCGATATAACTGCTATGGCACATATGGTATGCAATTTTCACCGGATTTTGATGAAAGGTGGTTTACATATACACCCGAGGTGGTGGGTATCCAAAGTTCGGACAGGCCGAACTTAACGCCTTTTTACTTGTTTTACTTGTGTTGTTCTAGCTGTAGCTACAATTAGTTTTTTAAATAGCACATTTTATAAAATGAATTCATATATCATGTTATTTTTATAGCAGACAACAATTAATTTCAATATGCCAACTTATGTTAGTCCCAGCCTTTTATCATTTGAAATATTTTTGTTTGTTTGCCTGTTTTTTCAGCATTAAACCTATATAAGGTTTTTGCAAATGTTGTTGAAAATTAATAAGGCTTTTTATTTTGAACTAATTACACATGCAATAAATCATGCCCATATGAAGGAGACACCGTTTAATCCCTGAAAATATATAGGCGGCCATATGTAACAATCATTTTATTGTTTAAAGTACAAAACATACCTCTTATCTTCTCTTTTTTTTTTTTGTTTTGCGTTTCATATTTAATACTTTCTATGCATACTATAAAAAGGCAAAATAAAATTAATTCTACTCTTGCTACTCTCTTTTATTTCGAAAAATGAATACTTTTCATTTTGGTGGTGTGTGTGTGTGTGTGTGGGGGGGGGGGGGGGGGGTAGGAATAATATTCTATATGAAAATGTCGTCTTAATTATGAAATTTTCCTCAAGACTCGCTTTAAAGCATAGTGGCATTTGTTGAACGAAAACTTTTCCTTTTCCTTAACACTTTGGTTTTTGTTAAAATTTGCTGTCAACTGTCATGTTGATGGTGTTGACATAACAATCCCGAGATTAATTCCATAAAGGCTTTTAGCAAATGTAGTATCAAATGGTAAAGAACTCTTTAAAATGTATATCTCCTTCCACAGTTTGTGAATTCCTAAAATTTCACAAATGACAAGCTAAGCAAATTTTGAACAAAACACATTTCGCAAAAATGTTTTAACATGCAGTCCATCTAAAGAATATTTAGTCAGACCTTCTGCTGCGTTCGCTAGGTCATGTAGTCAGAATGAATGAAGAAGCCCCAGCAAGTAGTCTCTTGAAGGCGACCAAAATAGAACACCCAAAAAGGGGAAGAGCAAAACTCCCATGGAGTGACCAAGTGGAGAAATACATTTCGAAACTGGATGGAAGAGATTGATGGGGAAGCACAGGGGTTCGAGGGGCTTGGATATCATTTCATCTTTCGACTAGGGGAATAAATGTTCTGTAATGGCCAAATAAAGTAAAGTAAGTCTGCTCACTTTAGGTTATTAATCTGCTTGTCGGTATTTCACTTTGCGAATCGTTAGGTGTTTCGGTCGTTTCTTATGTTCACACCGAGTATAATGCTAAATTTGTATACCCTCCACCATAGGATGGATTCTTGATCGCCATGACTTTTATACCCACCACCGATGGATGGGGGTTTATTCATATATATCTATTCATTCATATCCATTTCCGACCTTATAAGGTATATATATTCTTGATCAGCGTAAAAATCTAAGACGATCCTGCGATGTCCGTCCGTCCGTCTGTCCGTTTGACCGTCAGTCTGCTTATATATGAGGGCTATATCTTGATACAGCCCTCATATATAAACCGATCCGGCGATAGTGCCATGTCCGCCAGTCTGTCCGTCTGTCCGTCCGTCCGTCCGTCCGTCCGTCCGTCCGTCCTTCTGTCTGTTGAAATCACAGTACAGTCTTTAAAAATAGAGATATTGAGCTGAAACTTTGTACAGATTTTTTGTACAGATAAGTTCGGACTATATCTTGATATACCCCTCACATAGACCGATCCGGCGATCCTGCCATGTCCGTCCGTCTGTCCATCCTTCTGTCCGTCCGTCTATTCATCCGTCTATCCATCCGTCTGTCCATTCGTCTCTCCATCCATCTGTCCGTCCGTCTGTTCGTCCTTCTGTCTGTTACCGTTGATCCTGCCATGTCCGTCTGTCCGTCCGTCAGTCCATCCGTTTGTCCATCCGTCTGTCCATCAGTCAGTCCATCCGTCTGTCCGTCCTTCTGTCCGTCCGTCTGTCCATCCGTCTGTCCGTCCTGTTGGAATCACGGTACCGTCTTTAAAAATAGAGATATTGACCTGAAACTTTGCGCAGATTTTTTCTTTGTCCATTAGCAGACCAAGTTCGGACTATATCTTGATATAGCCCTCATATAGACCGATTCGGCGATCCTGCCATGTCCGTCCGTCTGTCCGTCCTTCTGTCCGTCCGCCTGTCCATCCGTCTGTCCATCCGTCTGTCCATCCGTCAGTTCGTCCGTCTGTCTGTTGCCGTTGATCCTGCCATGTCCGTCCGTCTGTCCATCTGTCTGTCCGTCCGTCTGTCTGTTGAAATCATTAAAAATAGAGATATTAAGCTGAAACTTTGCACAGATTCTTTCTTTATCTATAAGCAGGCCAAATTTGGACTATATCTTGATATAGCCCTCATATAGACCGATCCGGCGATCCTGCATGTCCGCCAGTCTGTCCGTCCATCCGTCTGTCCGTCCGTCTGTCCATCCGTCTGTCCATCCGTCTGTCCATCCGTCTGTCCATCCGTTTGTCCGTCCGTCTGTCTGTTGCCGTTGATCCTGCCATGTCCGTTCGTCTGCCCATCCATCTGTCCGTCCGTCCGTCAGTCCATTCGTCTGTCCGTCCGTCTGCCCATCCATCTGTCCGTCCCTCCGTCTGTCTGTTGAAATCACGTAACAGTCTTTAAAAATAGAGATATTGAGCTGAAACTTTGCACAGATACTTTCTGTGTCCATAAGCAGGCCAAGTTCGGACTATATCTTGATATAGCCCTCATATAGACCGATCCGGCAATTTAGGGTCTTAGGCCCATAAAAGCCACATTTATAACCCCATTTTTGCCAAATTTGGGACAGTGAGTTGTGTTAGGCCCTTCGACATCCTTCTTCTAGATCGGTCCAGATTTGGATATAGCTGCCATATAGACCGATTTCTCGATTTAAGGTCTTGGGCCCATAAAAGGTTCAATTATTGTCCGATTTAGGGACAGTAATTGGGACAGTAACTTGTGTTAGGCCACTCGACATCTTTCCGCAATTTGGCCCTGATCGGTGCAGATTTGAATAAAGCTGCCATATAGACCGATCTCTCGATTTAAGGTGTTGTATGGGCCCAACACCTTAAATCGAGGCGCATTTATTGTTCTACAAAATTGAACAATGACTTGTACTTATTAGACCACTCAATGTCGGTGCCAAATTTGGTCCAAGTCGGGCCATATTTCGATATAGCTGCTATGGGGGCATACATTATGAATTTTTCACCGGATTATGATGAAATGTGGTTTACATGTGTACCCGAGGTGGTGGGTATCCAAAGCTCGGCCAGGACGAACTAAACGCATTTTTGCTTCTTAACCCTGCCCTTGTATTTTCTTAGCTCAGCCTTAAAGACGTTTCAGACGAGCGGTGCCCTTTTGGCTTTTACCCTGTTGAAAGTTCTCTGCAACCCTCCCAACCAGTTCTGGAGTTCGCATTTTTCACTTCCTTTTCTAGTTCTTTCATTTTAACCCCTTACTGTAAAACTCTGCAAACTTGTCTGCTTTGAGCAGGACTCCATTCGCTTTAAGACCCAAATTGCCATGGTGAGCAAATATGTCCTATTTACGGGTTGTTATGGGGGTGGGACGTCCCTTACACAGTTGGTCCCGAATATTGATATCTTATTCGTGGTCTACTCCAAAATACCTTTAATTTGCGCCCCATATTTGCATAGTCGGCAAACATGCCCGGTTTGGGGGGTGTTCTGGGGGATAGGGCCGCCATTCAGTGACTTTCTCTGATAATATATATGAACTTTGTATTTTCCTCTAATGTACCTCTTATTGGAGCCCCATATTGCAATGGTTGGCAAATACTTCCTATTTGATTGGTGTTGTGGGGGCGGGTTGGCCCCATAGACACTTTCCCCGAATATTTATATTAGATTCGTGGGGTACTTCCAAAGACCTTTCATTTGAGCCCCATATTGCTATGGTCGTAAATTTGTCCCCTTGGGGGATGTTTTTGGGGAGAGGCGGCCCCCCAAACACTTGGTGCCACATTTGCATATCATATTCGTATTCAACACTCAAATACCTTCTATTTGAGCCCCATATTGCGATGGTCAGTAAAAAAGTTCTGTTTGGGGGTGTTTTTAAGGAGGGGCCGCCCCTCCCCAACACTTGGTCGCACATTTTAATATCAGATTCGTATTCTACTTGTAAACACCTTTCATTTGAGTACCATATTGCCACGGTCGGTAAATATGTGCGATTTAGGAGTGTTTTTGGTGTTGGGGTGGTCCCCCTAACACTTGGTCCGACATTTGGATATCAGATACGGATTCTTATCCTAAATACCTTTCATTTGAGTCCCATATTGTCGTGATTAGTCTATATCTATGATTGATAGGTTTAACTGTCGGGCGGCCCCCCTACGTACCCCATCCGAAATTTTAATACCAAATTTTTATTTTTAGGAAACTATATGAGAGCACACGAAATGTGGCTTAAATCACAACACCCATTTCCTAGACCTGGCGTTTCTGAAAATTAGGCTAAGGGGGAGGGTCCGCCTCCCTTCAGATATCAAAAAACGTAGTACCCTATTTTTACCACGGGATCAGTATGTACCATCTGTGAAAATTTCAAGAAAATCGGTTCAGCCGTTTTTGAGTCTATAAGGAACACACAAACAAACACAAATTGATTTTTATATTGGGTTGCCCAAAAAGTAATTGCGGATTTTTCATATAGTCGGCGTTGACAAATTTTTTCACAGCTTGTGACCCTGTAATTGCATTCTTTCTTCTGTCAGTTATCAGCTGTTACTTTTAGCTTGCTTTAGAAAAAAAGTGTAAAAAAAGTATAATTGATTAAAGTTAATTCTAAATAAGTTTTATTAAAAATGCATTTACTTTCTTTTAAAAAAATCCGCAATTACTTTTTGGGCAACCCAATATATAAGATTCGATAAGCAGCTCACCCCTTTTATTGACATCCGAACTTCCCCTTGTCTGGTGATGTGCATTAGCATCACTTCCTACAATGAGACGCTTCTTCCCTACAGAAGCGGCTTCAACCAGCATATAGGGAAGCCAGCTACAAATGAGACTTGTTTATTTCAAGGCTAGCTACTACTGAATCTTCAGTGCTTAGCGACGGAAGAATAAAAACATTCAGACTTTTATCTGCAAGAATACAGACTCTGTGTCTCCCATTCCCCCTACCCTTGAGTAGTTTAAGTCCAGAAGTACTTAATCCACGAACCATTCCTTCCTGGATAAGCACCACGACAAATCCTTCTGTCATCAGAAGGACCCTTTGTGCCGCCAAAGCGGCCTTACAATGGTGGAGATTTATCTGCAGAAACCGGCCCGTAGTCGGGATTCAAAATTTCCACAACTATTGGTGGAGTCCGCCAGGAGTTCATCCTCGCAAGATTAGTGCGATCTTGTCATGATGAGTTTTCTTACGCATTTAGAGGCAGTTGAGGAAGCAGTGGAACCACCCATCTTCAGGACACTGAACACTTGCCGTGTAGACGTTTCCTACTTAGAGGTTCATTAGCTGTTGCAGTCGAAGTACCTATTGAGTTCCATCTTACCCCCTTGGCGCACACCTAAAGCCCAATCCAACTGGATGACACACCCTCATAGGGCTTGTCGTGTCCCGTTTCGATCCTTTGTCTTCCTGTTTTGATCATGGCAGGTGGATTTTTTGTCTCCTGCAATTCATCAGCCATTAGGGATGTGGTCGATAGTTCCTCAGGGTAGTCTGCTTGACAAACGGAGTTTAGTACGAATACTACATGCCTCTGATGGCCATCAGCCTCATCCAATCTACTAATCTTACAGTTGGTGGTTGAAAGATTGGGGTTACAATCGCTTAGTTTACCAGGAATGATTTCAGGATCTGAGGAAATCCTTGACAACGATGCGTCGATAATGAATATCCTCTTACTTGACTAGATCCAGTAAAGTGACTGGTCTGATTTAGGGCGCAACTATGATTTAGGGCGCAATTATACATTTCAATTGAAAGTTGGTCTCCAAAAGCAATTAGTTTGTATCGGCCCCTAAACCAGCGTGTATCGTTGCTAACTAGGCCCAGTCTAATCCGCAAGAACGTCAGAGTATACAGATGACTGTCCATTGACTATACCATTCCAAGTGTTTTAGTGATGCAGTTCTGTTATTCTGCCTTGTCGACAACTACCATCACCAAGCTGGCCCTAGCGATACTACTATACCTCGCCTTTGTTCTTTTGGGCATGGGATGCTGATTGCGATGAAGTTTCTGAATCTAACCCTGTAGCCTTGGAGGTAGTCAGTGCATCAAATCTGGGAGCTCAAAAAAGGGAACCTTTCTCCTTATCGGTGAGTGTTTTAGGGTCATTAGCACAATGCGTCTCAATAAACCTAAGAGCTATGCGTCTTCATTATTGCAACCTCTTAAAGAACAAAGTATTGGGTTGCCCAAAAAGTAATTGCGGATTTTTCATATAGTCGGCGTTGACAAATTTTTTCACAGCTTGTGACTCTGTAATTGCATTCTTTCTTCTGTCAGTTATCAGCTGTTACTTTTAGCTTGCTTTAGAAAAAAAGTGTAAAAAAACTATATTTGATTAAAGTTCATTTTAAGTTTTATTAAAAATGCATTTAATTTCTTTTAAAAAATCCGCAATTACTTTTTGGGCAACCAATAGTTTGCAAGAGAAGGCCAATTGCCTTGGCAAGTTATAGACATGTGAAGATAAAATAGCTTCGCCATGTTTTCTAGACTCGTAATAAACGCCATACTCTCACCCACCACTATGCCCACTTACAACTTTCAACGAGTTCAAGTAGGAGCATCAAAACTAAAACAAAATTGTTCAAATTACTGGGCAACCATGTAGCCATTTGGATTTCAATAAAATCTAACTACACTCCAAATGCTATCATTAAGATAAATTGTCCACGCTAAAATTACATTAAATTATTATGACGAAAAATTACTATTTTCGGGGAAAAATGAAAAAACTAATTTTAGCTGAAATGCTGAACATTACAGTTGTCATTGCTGCCATCGATGCTGTGTGACGGTGGCAAAAGTAATTATCCAAATAGAATCAAGCACATACACACATGCGATCACTCCCCCAAAACACAGTCACACACACAAACACATCCATAACATCCAGGTCCATTCTCTTGGAGGAATACGAATATACCACCCATGTTAATATTGTAGTACTGAGGCAATTGTGACCAAAAAGCTAATAAACCTAAATTCACGATTCCACACATAAAACTGTCAACACCATGCAACCTACAAATCTCATGACAAACACGAGCACAAAATAATCTATACACACATAAAACCATTTAGTGCGTACATGACTTGTATGTGGATGTGTGTGTATGTGTGTACATTATTTTTATTAACACTACAGCCTATTTAGAGGCGCCAGAATGATATTAATTAAGTGGCAAATTAAAAACAGCCATCGTTATTATGGTGGGTAAATTCGTTTAATTAATGATTTCGTTTGAATTATGAAAGAGGTATAAAATATTTATCATTTAATAGTTCGCTGAAGTTGGAAGTAAGTTGTAATGGATGTGGATACAAGGAAGACCATAAATCATGATGGACAAGAAAAATTTGAAACAGGCCGTTTATACATGTAAAAGGAGGCTTAAATAACATAAATTTGGCTGGGCCGAATCTTGGAAACCTATCACCATGAAATCTGCTTCAAATTTACACACATAAACTTAGTTGAAGGGCACATGTGTACTTGACTGCCAAATCAGCCAAAAACTAGTAAATAGGTGTTAAATTCGGTCGGGCCGAACTCTGGATAAACCAACTGTCGTCATAATCCGGTGAAAAATCCATATTTGATTATAAGTGCACCTTTCTTGGGGCCAAGAATTTAAATCGAGAGATCGGTCTATATATCAGCTATATCCATATCTGAAGCGATCTGGGCCACATTGAAGAGGGATGTCGAAGGGGCTTACACTACTCACTGTCCCAATAAATGCGTCTTTTATGGGCCCAAGACCTTAAATCGAGAGATCGGTCTATATATCAGATATATCCAAATCTGAAACGATCTGGGCCAAATTGAAGAGGGATGTCGAAGGGCCTAACACAACTCACTGTCCCAAATTTCGGCGAAATCGGACAATAAATGCGTCTTTTATGGGCCCAAGACTTTTAATCGTGAGATCCGTCTATATGGCAGCTATATCCAAAACTGAAACGATCTGGGCCAAATTGAAGAGGGATGTCGTAGAACCTTACATAACTCACCGTTCGGCGAAATCGGACAATAAGTGCGCCTTTTATAGGCCTAAGACCTAAAATTGAAAGATTGGTCTATATGACAACTGTATCCAAATCTGGACCGATCTATCCCAAATTGCTGAAAGATGTCCAAAGGCCTAACACAACCCACTGTCCCAAATTTCTGTGACATCGGACAATAAATGCGCCTTTTATGAGCCCAAGACTTTAAATGGAGAGATCGGTCTATATGGCAGCTATATCAAAAATTGAACCGATCTGAAAACTGAACCGAAAACTGAACCACTGAACTGAAAAATGATGTTAACTGGCCTATCATAACTCATTGTCCCAAATTTCAGCGAAATCGGACAATAAATGCGCCTTTTATGAGCTCAAGACCTTAAATTGAGAGATGGGTTTATATGCCAACTATATCCAAATCTGGACCGATCTGGGCCATAACTCATTGTCCCAAATTTCGGCGACATCAAACAATAAATGCGCCTTTTATGGTTCCAAGACCTTAAATCGTGAGATCGGTCTATATGGCAGCTATATCCAACTGTAGACCGATCTGGGTCAAATTGAAGAGGGATATCGAAGGCCCTTACTGTCCTCAATTTTGGCAAAATCGGACAATGATTGCGCCATTTATGGGCCCCAGACCTTAAATCGAGAGATCGGTCAGCTATATCCAAATCTGAACCGAACGGAGCTTATTTGAAGAAGGACGTTGAGTGGCCTAACACAAGCCCTATACACGATGCCATTTACTGCTTCTATTCAGCATAAGAGCACCCGTAATTCTACGTGACCCATATTATTACCGAAATTCATACTGGTCCCCTTCCTGTTTTCTTTCAATACTAGCCTCATCTTTCCACGATCGGGATCCCCATAGGGGCTTTTCGTCGTTTTACAGACCGATTCACTGATCCGCAGTGCTACATCCGCCTTCATAGCCCACTCCTTAGCTCTGAATGCGTCGCCACGAAATGCTTCGTATTCGACAAGCTTTCTGATGGAGACTAGTGTTGAGGTAAACATGTCCGCATATGACGCTGAACGCCTGGATTCCAACACTGGCATGAACATCACAAACAATTTTCAATAATACTGACGACATTTATGAGGAAGTAAAAACGGGTTAAGTTCAGCAGTGCCGAACTTTGGATACCCACCACCATGGCTAAATTGACCTACCTCTCGAGAACTCTAATACAAGTCACAGTTTTTGAAAAATCTGGCTACAAATCCAAATTTTATCCATATATCAGTCTATAGGGCAGCTATTTGTAAATATGGTCCAATATGGGCCGTATACAATTTGGATATCGGAACCCCTAGTACAACTTCCTGTTTCAAATTTACAAAATACGGCTTTCACGGGCTTAAGACCCTAAATCACCATATCGGTCTATATGGCAGCCATATCCAAATATAGTCCGATTTGGTCCATTCAAGAACTTAACTCAATATCTCAATTTTTAAAGACCGTAGCGCGATTATATCTGATGGACACACGGCCGGACAGACGTAAATGGATATTTCGATGTGTTATACACTGAATGACTAAATGAATATACCCCCTATCCCATGGTGGTGGGTATAAAAATGGTAGGGAAGCCATGTAAAAACTTCTCCCCTAAGATGTGTCGCACGCCGTTCTGACTCGGTTATAAAAAGGAGGCCACTTATCATTGAGTTTAAACTTTAATCGGACAGCACTAATTGTTATGAGAGAAGTTTGTCCCTATTCCTTAATGTTCATAAGCAAATCTACATTAACATTACTGATGTCAGTCCTCTGGCCTCTTTTCAGTCGCCCTTACTCCGCTATGGCTGGGCACCCAAACAATGGTGATCTTATCATCCTCAGAGAAGGCGTTAGGGAGTGTTAAAAGGAGAGTGCCAATATTAATCCGTTCCATGCCTCTGTGGACATACACATTATCCAGTAATCGACTTGTTGTGCGCTCTAAAATCTAAAAGGTAGCCTCGACATAGAAAATCTAAGTCAGAGAAGGAGTTAATCTTCTTCTTACACTACAAGAATGTTCGTGACCTCACGGTCCTATTTTTGGTAGCTTCGAAGGCCAGTTTATTGTCCGGAAAAATGTTCACATTCCGCGTTCTTCGTTCTCGGGTAATCATCACCTGCTAGAACGTACTCTGGTCATTCAGTCCAAAACAGATCTATATCTCGGTCCTCAATATTGACTCCCAGGCCCACTTTGTCCTGTAGCTTTGATCCACCCGTGTAGCATGAACTACTAGATGGCAATACCAGAGTTCCGTTTCCGGCACCAGATAGCTGTGAGCACCACATAGACTGGAACATTGAAGTCCGATATGTGTGGTGTTCATTGCTATCACGAGAAGCTTTGCTGCAAGCAACCGGGCGCGTCCACTGGCTGCGGATAGTGGAATGCTCCATATGGGGTAGCTGCAACGGCAGTCGCGGACAATCAGGGGTATCGAGCGGAGAATCGCAGTGAAAGACCGGGCGGACCGACTGTTGCACAAATACTGAGTGCCTATGATGCTCCATACGACAAGGCGGGTTATTGGCGCTTTTAAATAACCAATGGTCAACCTTTTCCCGCAGCGATCGGTCCTTTGGACCGCAACGAGCTTGCTGACATACAGGAGCTAGACGAGGATCGCCATCCTCAACATGAAAATGTGGCTATATCTACAACAACACCAGAGTTCGGTTGATCCAAGATTTGGTTTCGCATTCGACCTCAAGAACTGAGACTCAGGTATACGATCTGCAACCTCTTCCAATTTACCCAGGTTCTCTTTCGTTGCCTCGATTATCTCGCTATGGTATGACCCAAAGCGGTTAAGAAAAATTCTTAGCACTTTAAGAGACATACTTCAGAAAGCTCTACTTTTAACAGCGGAATGGACTACCAAACTGTTGGCTAGGCGCAAATCCCTGTAATACGGAAGTTGTTCTTTTCATAAGGAGTTAAATGTTACACATTTTAATGTTACATTTAGAGTGCACAACAAGCCGATTACTGGCTTAGGTGTATGTCCATAGTAGCATAGGGGGGATTAATATCCACACCATCTTTTTAACCTGACTTAATGTTAAATTTACTGAAAGCCTGAGTGTTTCACTGGACAGGAAATTTACCTTGGAACCCAATATTTTGGAAAGAGCGTAAGGGTAACTTTAGCCCGAAGCACCTGCAAAAGAGTCATCGGCTAAAGTTGGGGGCTTAAACTGCGTGTCATGTACTGGGCTGTGCATACTGCAGCTGTCAGACCTGCAATGCTCTATGGTGTTGTGGGCTGGTGGAAGTCGCTTCAAAAGCCCACTCACAGTTCTATACTCAACAGGATCCAAAGTATGGCTTGTATGGCACCATCTGGAGTACTTAAATTCTTGCTGCACTTAATGCTCCTGAATTTTTTAAGGTAAAGCTCCGCAAAAAGGATGAGGGAGGGTTTTCTTAGGAGAAGATGTGGCTGTGGTCATTGTGTCATATTTGATATAATGATATATGCCAGGTATATACCCTGACATTATCTAACCAACCATTTGTCCCACTATGCTAGATGAAACCGATTGGAGCTACCATATCTCTGACAATAGAAGATACGTCGATATTTATACGAATGGTTATACACTAGACAACTTGGCAGGCTTGGTGATGTACTTTGAAGAACTAGACTGGCCGTATCGAAAAGGTTACCCGTCTCTTTTAGTGTGTATGAAGCGGATATCCTTGCATTTAAAAAAGGCTGGAATGGTTGATATATAATATCAAAACGACTATTGGCATAAATATCTTCTCAGACAGCCAGGAAGCCGTTTAATCAGTGGGGAACGTATTTTTAAAAACCGCCCTCAAGTGTCGTAGGTCTCTCAATGAAATGACTGAAGAATTCAAAATTCACCTACACTGGATGACGGCCGCAGAGATGCAAATGCAAATTTTGCCCATGAACATTCCACTAAGGCACAGGGGCAAACTTCTCACATATCAATGAGTGCAGTCCGATTCAAGTTTTAAGCTCAATGATAAGGGGCCTCCTTTTTTAGAGCCGAGTGCGACACCTCTTTGGAGAGAAGTTCTATATGGCATAGTACCTCACAAATATCGCCAGCATTAGGAGGGGAAAACCACCGTTGAAAATTTTTTTCTGATGGTCTCGCCAGGATTCGAACCTAGGCGTTCAGCATCATAGGTGGACATGCTAACCACTGCGCTACGGTGGCCTCCAACCGGCCACAGAGATATCCCAGGTAATTTTACAGCAGACGAGCTACCATACTATGAACTTCCTTACATATTACAGGGGAACAGGAATCTGTGGGAATGCCTCTAACGACATGAATGTTTAGTCTACAAGATTAGGCCGGAAGGGCAATGGATTGCATATGGTCATAAAGTGTGGGTTGTGAACGATCCATAATTATGTGGCCCAATCTGGACAGGTTTGCTGTCACTGGCTAGAACAGACGTCTCAGTCAGTGTGTCCTTCATGACAGCTCGGTCACTGTATGATCGGAAAACGTGTTGAATGTCTGAAAGTAAGGACTTCTGCAGAAGAAGGAGACTCAATGAAGAGGTGACTATAGAACATCTGAAATGTGCGTGTTCTGCACTAGCAAAAGAAGGAGTTGTACTTAAGCTTCTTATTTCTTTGTTTTGTGGACTTGTACAATGGGGAGAATGGTTGAGACATATTATCATGTCCACTATTGGCATAAATATCTTCTCAGACAGCCAGGAAAACTGTGGCGAACGTATTTCTGAAAACCGACCTCAAGTGTAGTTGGTCTCTCAATGAAATTACTATTCACCTATTCTGGATGCCGGCCGCAGAGAGAGAGAGAGAGAGAGAGGCCGTACTATGAACTTCCTTACATATTACAGGGGAACAGGAATCTGTGGATATGCCTCTAATGACATGAATGTTTAGTCTTCAAGATTAGGCCGGAAGGGCAATAGATGGCAGGTGTTCATAAAGTACGGGTTGTGAACGATCCAAAATTATGTGCCCCATCTAGACTTGAAGCGGCTTACCGCTTTGTTGTCACTGGCTAGAATAGACGTCTCAGTCAGTGTGTCCTTCATGACAGCTTGATCACTGTATGATCGGAAAACATGCTAACCGACTGAAGGTAAGGACTTCTGCAGAAGCTGTGAGAATGTCAAGGAAGAGTAGACTATAGAACATCTGAAGTGTGCGTGTTCTGCACTAGCAAAAGAAGGAGTTCTACTTAAGCTTTTTATTTCTTTGTTTTGTGGACTTGTCAGAGTTAGCGAATATGAACACTGGTAACTTTTTGGGCTTATTAAAGCCATCTGGCTGGTTCAATCGTAGAAACTAGAGGACATCTTCCTTTTCCTCTGGTATCACAATGGGCGAAAATGTCAAAGTGAATCTGCCCCTTTTCCTTGATAGAATTTTCACCGGCAAAAATTTGCATTTTGAATCTGCCACTGAAAACTTACCTCACTATCTTCATCTTCAACCTTAAATTTTATTACAACATTCAATACCATCACCATATGAAATCACTTACCGATGTGGTACACATTTTCATGCAGATTAATGTCATTTCTTCCGGTATGCCTTTGGCCTTAATTATACCTCTATAGGTAGTGGCTGAGTAGCACATTGACTCTTAATTGTCATTACGTGTAAATCATGGTGAGAGTCACAGCGGCCATCACATTACGCTAAATTATGCTTTATTTCCGCCATTCAGCATGTCCACAGCTTATTATGGACTACTAAAGATATCAAATATGTACATAATGTCCTCGTAGAACCACTTGAGCCTGGCATAAACACACATATGCACAAACCATAGGCCATACATTGATACATTGCCATTTCCCAGGCAAGACGACTTGGGATACATTGTGTGAGATAGATGAGGAACGAACAGTGGTTTCAAACAGAAAGAGAGCGAATTAGATATAATTCTTAAAAATCAGAGAAAGAAAATAATTAATAACAAGTAAATGGGCGTTCAATTCGCCTATGACGCTGACCGCCTGGGTTCGAATCCTGGCGAGACCATCAGAAAAAAATTTTCAGCCGTGGTTTCCCCTCCTAATGCTGGCAACATTTATGAGGTACTATGCCATGTAAAACATCTCTCCAAAGAGGTGTCGCACTGCGGCACGCCGTTCGGACTCCGCTATAAAAAGGAGGCCCCTTATCATTGAGCTTAAACTTCAATCGGACTGCACTCATTGATATGTGAGAAGTTTGCCCCTGTTCCCTAGTGGTATGTTCATGGGCAAAATTTGCATTTTTGCAAATGGGCGTTCAATTCGCCGGGATCGAATTGTTTGTACCCTCTATCATGGATCATATTCCACTAATTCCTCGATTGACTTTTTCAAAAAAGAAAATCAGTTTATATAGAAGCCATATCAAGTTATGAGCCGATAGGGTTCGCATTTATCATGTCTGCTAGAAGTCATAATGAAATGACATGTGCGTAGTTTCATCTAAAATGAATAATAATTGCTCCCTCTAAAGGCTCAAGAAAACAAATTCGAAGATCAGTTTATTGAACATGAACTCATTTGCCTCTTTTAAAATCCCAACCGATCTAAACTAATAAGAAGTTTTTTTGCAAAATTTCTAGCACCCAGCTTTATTCCTTCGAAAGTTAGCGCGCTTTTAGCAGACAGGGAGACGGAGGTATGTGGCTAAATCGACCTGGAAGTTCAAGACTAATCATAGCCAAATTTTGTCCATCTGTTTAATCCCTTATTAGACTTTTTAAATACTCTACTTCGGACCAAAGTTTGATATACTCCTTTTCTATTTAGAGTTCCGACACCTTATTACCGAATATACCCAGTTCTACCCCGTCAAGCTTAAAGTTTTCTCAACATGCTTTCTTTTGATGTTGTTTTTCCTTAGAAAATCGTTGTCTTTTATATCTTTTTTTGTCCGATTCACATGGCCACCTTTCCATAACTCCCTTAGTTTTTAATCCACAGTCCAGTCGACAAGCTTGCATTTATTAAGCTGTTACCACTTTGCAACTCCACACACATCCAAACCCATACCATAGGCGAAAACAAATGAAATTTCTCTGCAGTGTACATTCCATAGGATGACTACGAGGCTTATTACATGCTTAGGTATTTACCCTGGTGCCAACATTCAAATCATTGGCATACTAGAGTAAGAAAAGGGATACTGCCGATGACGATAATGATGTTGATCCCGATGATGATCATCAGCAACATCATTAGCCTGATAGTCAATGCATTCGCTTCAAAACTATATGTTGAGTACTGAGAAAACTACACTATGCTACACACTTAAGATTTATATACGCACCACCATAGGATGGGGGTATAATAATCTAGTCATTCCCTTTGTAACATCTCGAAATATTCGTCTAAGACCATATAAAGTATATATATTCTCGAACGTCTCGACATTCTAAGTCTAACTAGGCATGTTTGTCTGTCACGAAATCTTGATAAAGGTCGAAATTTTTGAAATTTTGCACAGATACTTGGTGTAGATCTTTGGATATATATTTTGATATAGTATTTGGATATAGTATTCATATAAACCGATCCCCGACTTGACTTCTCGAGCCCCTACAAGCCGATTTGGCTGAAATTTGGAATAAATTGAATAACGAATTCCAATATCCATGCCAAGTATGATCCCAATCAGCCTACAAACAAATATAGCCACCATATAAACCGATCCCCGGATTTGACTTCTTGAGCTCTTAGAAGTCCCAATTTTCATACGATTTGGCTGAAATTTGGAACAAAGGCTTAGGTCATGACTTCCAACATACATGCCAAGTATGGTTCCAATCGGTCTATAAACAGATATAGCTCCCATATAAACCGATCTCAGAATTTGACTTCTTGAGCCCTTAGAAGCCCCAATTTTCATCCGATTTGAAAATTGGGGCTTCTAAGGACTTGAGTTATGATTTCCAATAGCCATGTCAAGAATGATCCGACTCGGTTAATAAACAGATATAGCCCCCATATAAACCGATCCACGGATTTGATTTCTTGAGCCCCTAGAAGCCTAAATTTTCACCTGATTTGCCTGAAATTTGACCCAAACACCTATCCTATGACTTACAGGCCCCCTAAGCACCGATAATCCGATATGACATCTTGAGACTAAAATAATTCAAACTCAGTTAATAAGAGTAAATTTTTAGTGCAAGCTATGATGGTGCGTTTCTGAGATTCGGCTCGGTCTAAATTAGCACGCTTTGACTTGTTTTCTCTGAAGACAAAATTTCCATGAAATTTTCTCTAAAGACAAAATTTCCATGAAATTTTCTCTAAAGACAAAATTTCCATGAAATTTTCTCTAAGACAAAATTTCCATGAAATTTTCTCTAAAGACAAAATTTCCATGAAATTTTCTCTAAAGACAAAATTTCCATGAAATTTTCTCTAAAGACAAAATTTCCATGAAATTTTCTCTAAAGACAAAATTTCCATGAAATTTTCTCTAAAGACAAAATTTCCATGAAATTTTCTCTAAAGACAAAATTTCCATGAAATTTTCTCTAAAGACAAAATTTTCATGAAATTTTCTCTAAAGACAAAATTTCCATAAAATTTTCTCTAAAGACAAAATTTCCATGAAATTTCCTTTAAGGACAAAATTTCTATGAACTTTTCTCTAGAACGAAAATTTTTATGAAATTTTCTCTAAAGACAAGGTTAGATTAGGGTAGGTTGAATGGATCGCCCACCAAAGATGAGTTCACTCAGAGGCCAGTTTGGCCCATTGTACCCTAGAAAGAGAAGAAAAAAAAAAGAAAATGCGAGAGCTCGTACTAGAGGTTATACACAAATAAAAGAAAAAGACAGGGGGAGTGGAGAAACCCGAGTGGGAAGTGAAAAACCGTCCTTCCCTATGCAAGCATGGATCTACCTTCGCCGGAGCCTGTGGCACCCTCCCGTCGGAACCATTCTGTTTCCTTAACAAACCTCTTGAGAGATACCAGAGGTATGTTCACAAGTTCACCCAAATCACAGAAGAAACGGCTCCCCAGAAAGGAGAGCCTATGTCTCTTCAGACCCAGAAAGGAGAACAGCAAGCCTTCAATAGTCTCCTCTTCATCCTCATTGAGGCAACTCCTACAGAAGTCATTGAGCGGTATACCCATGAGCGCCGCCATGCACCCTATGGCACAGTGTCCGTTTACGACCCCTCCCTGTCAAAGTACTAATCGGCCTCGTATCGAATGCCAGCAACTCCCTCATCCTCCTCTGGTGGATGACCGGCCATAGCGCCTTCGCAGTCTGGCAACCATCTACCGTATCCCACCTCGCAATCAACGCCGCCCTGGCCATCCCATCTACTGTGTTCAATAGCTCGACAAATGGCACGTAGGCAAGACCGATGACTGGTCCGCCCGCCGCAGACGAACCCCACCTGGCGTACTCGGCCGCCCTCTCAATTCCTGGAATCCCCTCATGCCCCGGAACTTATGACAGCGTCACATCGTGGGCCCGGAGCCTATCCAGGGATTCCAAATAGTCCGCCAAGCATTTCGACCTCACCATCCTCGACCCCAAGGCCTTGAACGCCGCCTTACTGTCCACTTAAATTCTGAGTTTCGAGGGTGGTAAGCCCCTTGCCAGAATTTCTCTTGTGGCTACTGCAATGACACAGACCTCTGCCTGAAAGACCGTACACTTATCCGGCGGTCTCAGTGACATACTGATATTGAGTGCATCAGAGTAGATCCCCAATCCAGTCCCTGATTCCATCTTGGAGCCATCTGTATAGATCGAGGTCTCATCCTCCTTAAGTACACCATCCGCCCTCCATTCGTCGCTCTCAAGAAAACGAATCGCAAATGTCCTCACTCCAGTCGGCACTGGTGCCAAGTAGTCGGAGATCCTCCTCAATCTACCCTGCGTATCCATTACACCTAGTATTGAACTGTGGCCATAACCATCCTCCTTCTGCATGCTCTCTCAGCCTAAGCGCGACCCTGGCGACACAGTTCCAAATATAGACCCCAATGGGCTGCATATCCAGCATCACTTCCAGACCTGCCTGAGGTGCGTATATCAGCGCCCCTGTGAACCCGTCGCAGGTCAGTCTCTGGACCTTCCCGAACTCCTTCGCACGCGTCCTCTTCCCTACGACGTCCCACTATACCAGTGCTCCTAAGCCAGTACTGGTCTCATGATAGCCGTATACATCCAATAAATAATCTTGGGAGTCACCCCCCTACTTTCTCATGCAGGAGTAAAAAGCGCACAGTGCCTTACTGCTTCTATCCTCGATGTTCCTCTTCCAGGACAGTTTCGAATCGAGGGCTATGCCTAGGTACTTCGCCTCCTTCGAAAGCCGCAGGGTGACCCCAGCCAAGGACGGGAGTCTGAACTATGGTATCTTGTATCTACGCGTAAAGAGCACCGGCTGCGTCTTCCTTGAGTTAGTCCTCAACCCATTTCTGGTAGCCCATCGCGACAACCTCCTCAGTGACTCTTCCATGATCTCGCCGATCGTCGATAGAAACTTACCTCAGACCAGCAGCACGACGTCATCCGCTTAAGCGATAATCCTCGTGCCGTCTCCACCGAGATCCGTCAGGATTTCATTAATCACGAGGTTCCACCCCTCCCTGAGATGTTTCTCTGGTCAAGTGCCTTCTGACCACACAATCTCCTGCCATAAAGCATATTATTTGTCTATTTGGAGATTCAGGGTTGAATCCCCGTGCGGTCCAGTGCGGCGACTATAGCCCCAATCTCAACATTATTGAAAGCCCCTCAATATCCAAAAAGGCCGCCAAAGTGTAATCCTTCTCTCGGAGAGACGTCTCGACCTCCGTCTCCACCGACCTGCCTTTGAGGTATGCGTGTTGTGCCCCACTGAAGTTCTCCGGCGCCAGTCCCCCTCTCACCTTCAGCTCAATCAGTCTTTCCAGTGTTTTCAGATGGCAGACTAATAGGCCAAAGACAAAGTTTTAATGGAATTTTCTCTCTACAGAGGTAGCGCAGAGGTTTGAATGTCCGCCTATGACGCTGAACGCCTGGGTTCGAATCCTGGCGAGACCATCATAAAACTTTCAGCGGTGGTTATTGCCCCCTAATGCTGGTGACATTTGTAAGGAACTATGCCATGTAAAAAAACTTCTCCTCAAAAGAGGTGTCGCACTGCGGCACGCCGTTTGGACTCCGCTATAAAAAGGAGGTCACTTATCATTGAGCTTAAACTTGAATCGGACTGCACTCATTGATTTGTGAGAAGTTTGCCCCTGTTCCTTAGTGGAATGTTCATGGGCAAAATTTGTAATTTTTGCAATATGTGGATAAATTGTTGGTCCCATGGCATAAAGATAAGGGAGAAAGTGGCTCTGATGCCAGGCCATAAAAAGGATGACAACGCAAACCAATCACTATGGGACTCGCTTCGTAATTTGGTTTAGAATTACTCATCTGTCATATGACCACATTAACCACTCTCGAAAACCCTATCTATTAGCTGAACTTTTACCAATGGATGTGTTTTTGTGTAAAGGCAGTTTTTTTGTCTGCACAATTACACTACTCCCATGGTATACACATGATTCTGTTCATCTGTTGGAAGTTGTATTGATGGCTTAGAAATTTTCTCAGACGACAAAATGTCCATTTAAACTTTCTTTAGGTCGAAATTTCCTTTAAATTATCTTTTAAGACAAAATTCCATGTATTTTTCTCTTAAGGCAATATTTGCATAAAATTGTTTTTCTATGTTCTTATTCATATTTCTTCTCATTACGGAAATTTATTAAAACTTTTGTCGAATTGTGCTTAACATAGTCCCCATATACGATTCCTCTCTAACGTGAATCGATGCCACCAAAAGTCTTGCAGACATAGACTAGCGCATACACACCTCACCATTTGCATTCATGCATACACATCCGTATACACCACTGCCATCTACAGTAAAACGGAAACGGATGGTGTTCATAGATGGTTAGGTGAGCTGGTGGTAGGAGGAAATTGCCAATGCTGGCACCCTGTATCACAATTACATTGTGCCGCTGGGCAACTGGCTAACTATTATGGTGGTGGAGCGTATAAATGTCTCTAATTAAGGCCATTAAGTCAAAACCGGAAATATTTCTTAGAGGCTGCAAAATGTGCGCTCAAGATGTAATTGTTATCGTGGTGTTGGTGGTACTACTAAATCCTTTTAAATCTTGTTGCTGCCCCTCTATCGATAGTGTTGTAATAATAGTGGAAACTGTAGCCAAGATTCATGCCAAGCCATGCCATGTCATGGCAAGGCAAGGCAAGGCAACTGAAAACTAATACCAATGCTGTGCTTTGTATGCCATTTGGTGCCGATGGCTCAAGTGCAGCAGCCTACCCACATTGCCTGCATGCATGCTACGTGATAGGCCCACCTACAATACTCTCTCTCACACACACACACGCACACAGACACACAAATGCCATGAGTATTAACTTAATTTATGACATACAACGGATGTTAGTTAAGTAAGACTACCAATAATACAGCGGCCAAATATACCATGGGGCGCTCATTTAGCCTCTTTCACACGTGGCATATTAATGAGCACGTTAAGATTAAACTGTGCCCCCGAGGTGGGGGAGAGGTGCTTCAATCTGGCACCAGGTATCACTGCCAACTGAAGCCTATAAATATAAAATTTAATTACCTTATATAAGATACTCGTGTTGCCATATCACAATGCATTGTCTCCATTTAGTAGTTGCGTGTGTGTGTGTGTGTGTGTGTGTGGGAATGTGTTGCTGTGTGTAAATACAATACTTTTTCCTTTCAGTCCAATTGTTTGCTCTGCATATGTCGTTGATAAATGTAAGTCCCTTTGATTAATGTAAACTCACACTTCATTCTTTATTTTAATAGGCAGATTGCAAAATTATGGAGGCAAATAAATTTCCATATAGTATTTGCTGATAATTGTTTGTCCTTAGATTAACTTTTGTTAGACAATTTTTTCTGCTTCTACTAAATGGAAAGGCAATTAAGAAGCTAAACGGTATAATAAAATTAAAACTGGGCCAGAAAATGGCTTCTGATTTCTCAGGGTCTAAGTGCTGTCTGTTAGCCGCTAAAGGCGGACATTGACATAGGAAATGCCCTAATGAGTCATCATTCTCCCCACATGCCCTGGTTGTTAATGCCCTGATGGCCCGTTTGCAAATTGCAAATTTGCCCATGAACATTCCATTAAGGAACAGGGGCAAACTTCTCTCATATCAATGAGTGCTGTCCGATTCAAGTTTTAAGCTCAATAATAAGGGGCCTCCTTTTTATAGCCGAGTCCGAACGGCGTGCCACAGAGCGACACCTCTTTAGGGTGAAGATTTAACATTGCAAAGTACCTCACAAATGTCGACAGCATTAGGAAGGGATAACCACCGTTAAAAAATTTTTTCTGATGTTCTCGCCGGGATTCGAACCTAAGCGTTCAGCGTCATGGGCGGACAGGCTAATCTCTGAGCTACTGTGGCCCGTTTACTGTCCTTAAAGATGTTCACACTCGACGTCTTCGAGCTAACACCACAACACCTCACGTATTCGCCTGAATCTCCGACGGCGGAACCGTATTAAAGTCAGGCAGTAAAATTATATTCCAGTCCCTGGGTTCTCAATATAGACCTCCAGGCTCACTCTGTCCTCTAGCTTTGATGCATCCGTGAAGGATAATTTTCAGATGGCAATATCAGAGTTCCGTCAATTCAAGACCGTGCTGCTGGGAGCAGTGCCTCGTACTCGACCTCGAGTATCGTCTCAGGTATCCGATCGGTAACCTCTTCCTTTCCTACCAGGATTCCTACCAACGTGTTGCAAACGCCTCTATTATACAGTGTTGTATTACCTGCTCCTATCTACCACCGTTGCGCAGAGGTAAGCATGTCCGCCTATGACGCTGAACGCCTGGGATCGAATCCTGGCGAGATTATCAGAAAAAAATTTCAGCGTTAGTTTTCCCCTCCTAATGCTGGCAACATTTGTGAGGCAATATACCATGTAAAACTTCTCTCCAAAGAGGTGTCGCACTGCGGCACGCCGTTAGGACTCGGCTATAAAAAGGAGGCCCCTTATCACGGATGTTGTGGTTCTTTCCGTGGAGTGGGCAATGGTTTGCCATTGCTCTGCTATACTATCCGGACATGGAAGGCTTCCTTCAAGCAATTGGGTCAACCAAGTGCAGTATGCCGTTGCCACCGGTTATGTTTGCAGATTTCCGATGTTCAGCTACCGTGCAGTGTCAGATCGTACGTCTCTCGCCATTCTAAGACATGTGTGAAACTTTGCTGCAACAAGGTATTGATTCGAATCGAAGTTCGCCACTCGGATCGATCGTACATCTCAGATGCTGGTTGAATGCCTTCCATCGATGACAATATGGTCTATTTCTCGTGTTTTAATCGGCCATGAGGCCGTGTAAATACTTCGTTGGAATCTGCAGCTGCAAACTGCCATGTTCTTTGCCGCAGCGAAGTCTATCAGCCCCAATCTATTATTGAAAGTTTCTTCGTGTAGGCTAAATTTTCCGACAGTTGGGCCAAGGATATTTTCCTTCCCTATTTTCCCACTTAAATTTCCCAGAGCGATTTTAATATCAAGGGTGGGACAGCTGTCATATTCCCTTTCCGGGCGCTCGTAGAAAATATCCTTTCTTCCGTCGGGGCATGGGAGCAAATAAGACTGATGTTGAAGAATTTTGCCTTTATGCGAATTGTAGCTAGCCTCTCATCACTTGGAGTAAAGCTTGAGACAAGGTGTTTCAGTCATCGACTAACCACAAATCTACAGCGAAATTCATGTCTTTTTTCATGGCAGCTATAATATAGGGGGCCACCTCTCGGTGTTGTGACATATGTATGTATGGTAGTCTGTCCTGTACTTCTCCAATACATCCGCCAGTGTGTATACTGCATCCTCTCCATAAAGAGTGCAGACATTACAGGAGCATGTACGGAAATTATGGTCTTAAAACTTTTGTCGTCCACATAGGAAGGATCCGTTTTTATACCCACCACCATAGAATGGGGGTATACTAACCCAGTCATTCGGCTTGTAACACCTTGAAATATAGATCTGCGACCCCATATATATTCTGCATCCTCTCAACATTCTGATTCGATCTAGCCATGTCCGTCCGTCGAAATCATGATAGCAGTCGAATGCGTAAAGCTTGCCGCTTGAAATTTTGCACAGATACCGAATGATCGTTGGGGATTTGGAGTGGGCCACATTGGTTAGGATTTGAATGTAACCCCTCTATAAACCGATCTCCCGATTTGACTTCTTGAGCCCCTGGAAACCGCAATTTCCATTCGATTTGGCTGAGTACGGTCAAAATCGGTCCATAATCTGACATAGCTCCCATATAAACCGATCTCCCGATTTGACTTCTTGAGCCCCTGGCAGCCACAAATGTCGTCCAATTTGGCTGAAATTTTGCACATAGTGTTCTCTTATAACATTCAACTACAGTGTAAAGTAAGGTCCGAATCGGCCTATATTCTGATATAGCTCACATATAAACCGATCTACCGATTTGATTTCTTAAGCCCTTACAACCCGCAATTTTTGTCCAGTTTTGTTACAATTTAGCTCCCATATAAACCCGTCTCTCGATTATCCTTGTTGGGTTCCTAGAAGCTTTAATTTTGCTAGTTTGACAGAAGTTTGGTATGTGGAATAAAATTATGCTCTTCTGCTTAATTTGGTTTGTATAACTATTTAGCAGAATCCAGGGTGGTGGGTTCCAAAGCTTCGACCCCGCCGAACCCGGCACGCTTTTACTTGTTTTTATACCCTCCACCATAGTATGGGGGTATACTAATTTCGTCATTCTGTTTGTAACACCTCGAAATATGCGTCTGAGACCCCATATAGTATATATATTCTTGATCGTCATGTCATTTTAAGTCGATCTAGCCATGTCCGTCCGTCCGTCTGTCTGTCAAAAGTACGCTAACTTTCGAAGGAGTAAAGCTAGCCGCTTGAAATTTCGCACAAATACTTTTTATTAGTGTAGGTCGGTTGGAATTTTAAATGGGCCAAATCGGTCCATGGTTTGATATAGCTGCCATATAAACCAGACTTGGGTCTTGACTTCTTGAGCCTCTAGAGAGCGCAATTTTCATCCGATTTGGCTGAAATTGTGCGTAAAGTTGTTTGTTATGCATGTCAACAACTTTCCTAAGTATGGTTCAAATCGATCTATGACCTGATATAGCTACCATATAAACCAATCATGGATCTTGACTTCTTGAGCCAATAGAGGGCGCAATTATCTTCTGACTTTGCTGTTTCTCCATCTTCTTCTCCCATGACCTTCAACATGCATGTCCAATATGGTCTTAATCGACCTATAACCTGATACGGCTCCCATATGAACCGATCTTCCGATTATACTTCTTGCGGCCCTACAAGGCGCAATTCTTATCCAATTCTCCAATAGCACTGCAATTCTTATCCTTTATTCCATGTTTGCCTAAAACAAGTAAGAACGTGCTAAGTTCGGCTGGGCCGAATCTTATATACCCTCCATCATGGTCGCATTTGTCGAGTTCTTTGCGCAGTATACGTTTTTAGGCAAACAAAGTATAAAGAATAACGACCGGAGAGCAGCTATATCAAGTTATAGTCCGATTCGGGGCTCAATAAGCTATTCTGACCATATTGCACACGTATGTTAAAGGCCATGGGAGGAGCCATTGTACAAAATGTGCGCCAAATCGGATGAGAATTGCGCCCTCTAGAGGCTCAAGAAGTCAAGACCCAAGATCGGTTTATATGGCAGCTATATCAGGTTATGGACCGATTTGGACCATACTACTCACAGTTGTTGGAAGTGATATCAACAAACTTGTGCAAAATTTCTGCTAAATCGGAAGAGACTCACTCTAGAGGGAGCAAGAAGTCAAGACCCAAGATCGGTTTATATGGCAGCTATATCAGGTTATGTACCGATTTAAACCATACTCAGCGCAGTTGTTGGATGTGATATCAAAAAACTATGTGCAAAATTTCAGTGAAATTGGGCGAGAATTGCGCCCTCTAGAGGCTCAAGAAGTCAAGACCCAAGATCGGTTTATATGGATGCTATATCAAAACATGGACCGATTTTGCCCATTTACAATCCCAACCGACCTACACTAATAATAAGTATTTGTGCAAAATTTCAAGCGGCTATCTTTACTCCTTCAATAGTTAGCGTGCTTTCGACAGACCGAAGGACGGACGGGCATGTCTAGTTCGACATAAAATGTCACTACGATCAAAAATATATATACTTTATGGTGTCTCAGACGCATATTTCGAGGAGTTACAAACAGAATGACGAAATTTTTATACCCCCATCCTATGGTGGAGGGTATAAAAAGAGATATTGCGCAAAGAAGTCGACAAATGCGATTCATGGTGGATGGTATATACGATTTGGCCCGACCGAACTTAGAACGCTCTTATTTGTTATAACCGAGTTCGAACTGAGCATTCCTCTGGTTTATCCGCCGCTTCCTTATTTGTTAGTCCGACGACTGCTTGTCCGCTTGTAGCATTTTTCTCGACTATAGGTGCCAAGGCACATATAATGGAGAACATACTATGGGTGTGAGGAACAACATACTACGGTCTGATGCCACCACCGGAGCTGTTGGGTCTTCGGAGTCTATTTTGAGTCTACTGCTGAAAAGCTTTAAATATTTTTCTTTGAAAAGCGAAATGAAAACACGTCCGCTCCACTCAACGGTTACTTTAAGTTTCTCTATACATAACTCCCATATAAGCCGATCTCCTGATTAGTTTACGTCTCTATGATAATGGGTTTCTAATATTCGGCTCGGTGTTAGTTTCCCGATACTCCCTGGTGTTATAACCTGAATATCATTGTATATTAAATTGCTATTAATTATTTGCGACAGCAAATATATGCATACATCGAACTCTATTTATATTTCTTAATTAGAATAAATATTTTCTAGCTATCCATCAGCAGTATACATGCAATCACTCATTCGCCACCATTGTCCTTTCGAGGTTCAGACAAACCCACTTTTAATTCAAATCGATAGAATGAAATGAAATAAAACACAATTTACGCTAGCAAATTCATATTTGCAACAAAACTCTATATCAACAATAACAACGAATGGGAGTTAGTACATGAAAGTGTCTGTGGGTTTGTGTGTGTGTGTGTATGTGCACGTTATAATGTTGGTGATGTGATGACATTCCCTGCTTCGCTGACTGCCAATGACAGCACAATGTTTGTAATGAACAAAAATCTCGAGTACAATGACCAGTAGTTGACATTATTTGTTCCGTTTGTGACAGCAGCAACAGAAACATCAGCATACAGAAGCAATGGCAACTACAACAGAACAATGATGTGCATCATCAGCGCGACAACACAGCAACAATAGGTTCCACGATGGATTTATGTTCACACAAGTATGTATAATGTGTCAGAAACAAGCATTTTTGTAAATGATTGTTATACAATTATGTATTTGTAACTTTGGAGTGTACCCATACACATACACCAAAACACATACACGCGTAGTTGTTTAGTATGTTAAAATTTGAAAAGGGCAGGAAACCCGTTCAATGGTTTAAGGGAATTTGTCATACACTTCACAGCAGTTAAAAAAATCAATTTCCGTTCAGTTATGAATAAAATTGGTCGGTTTAAAATTGAACGCTTCAGAGAAATGGGTTGCATAGTTCTGCCAAGGAGTTTTCATAGGGAGCATACATTTAATGGATGTATGAGGAATAGCTTTTTTGTAGTTAATCTCTCAACTAACGAAGATCCACGCGGTTGTTGTAGGGACAATCATAAACGAATCTGTACTGGAATGTCCAAACTCCGTACAAAAAATGTGCAGCATATTCACTGGCAGATGTATTGGGAAAATACAGGGCTGTCATTACCGCTTTACAGAATGTAAAATTGATGAGAAGAAGTGTTGTGACATCGTAAGGTCAATCAATGTATTACGGGGGAAAATAATAGCAGAGATAAGTTTTTCTACAAAATCCTGTATTAGAGGAATGGGGTCCCATAATAATCTGCAGTAAGGCTCTACAGATTATTATGGGTCGTAGATCCTTTGGGCGGTAAGAAGTTTCGACTCCTTTAAGTCACCAGGCTCTGATAATATATCACCGGTTGAATTACAAGCTGTATCTGACAGAGCGGTTCCCTGGCTTAGGCATATATACTCTGCTTGTATCAGAATGTCATACATATCTGTGGGGGATGGAGGGACACGAAGTTCATTTTCATTCCGAAAGCAGGAAAACCCTACCACATGAAGGCGAAAAATTTTCATCCTATTAATCTGTCATCCTTTATGCTGAAGACTCTTGAGTGGTTGATAGAAATATATCTTAGGGCAAAGATCCCTGGAGATCGCCTGTCGCGGCAGCAGCATGCATATAGTAAAGGCAAATCCACTGAGACAGCCCTTCACAAACTAGTCGGCTACATAGAGGGTTCTATCGCTGTCAAGGAATATACAATGGCAGCATCTTTTTATACCCACCACCGAAGGATGGGGGTATATTCATTTTGTCATTCCGTTTGCAACACATTGAAATATCCATTTCCGACCCTATAAAGTATATATATTCTTGATCAGCGTAAAAATCTAAGACGATCTAGCCATGTCCGTCCGTCTGTCTGTTGAAATCACGCTACAGTCTTTAAAAATAGAGATATTGAGCTGAAATTTTGCACAGATTCTTTTTTTGTCCATTAGCAGGTTAGGTTCGAAGATGGGCTATATCGGACTATATCTTGATATAGCCCCCATATAGACCGATCCGCCGATTTAGGGTCTTAGGCCCATAAAAGCCTCATTTATTATCCGATTTTGTTGAAATTTGGGACAGTGAGTTGTGTTAGGCCTTTCGACATCCTTTGTCAATTTGGCTCAGATCGGTCCAGATTTGGATATATCTGCCATATAGACCGATCCTCCGATTTAGGGTCTAAGGCCCATAAAAGCCACATTTATTATCCGATTTCGATGAAATTTGGGACAGTGAGTTGTCTTAGGCCCTTTGACATGTTTCTTTAATTTGGTTCAGATCGGTTCAGGTTTGGATATAGCTGCCATATAGACCGATCCTCCGGTTTAGGGTCTAAGGCCCATAAAAGCCACATTTATTATCCGATTTCGATGAAATTTGAGACAGTGAGTTGTGTTAGGCCTTTCGACATCTTTTGTCAATTTGGCTCAGATTGGTCCAGATTTGGATATAGCTGCCATATAGATCGATCCTCCGATTTATGGTGTAAGGCCCATAATAGCCACATTCATTATCCGATTTTGCTGAAATTTGGGACAGTGAGATGTGTTAGGCCCTTTGACATATTTCTTCAATTTGGTCCAGATCGGTTCAAATTTGGATATAGCTGCCATATAGACCGATTTCTTGATTTATGGTTTTGGGCCCATAAAATGCTCATTTATAGCCCGATGTCCCCGAAATTTGGAACAGTGAGTTAAGTTAAGCCCCTTGACATACTTCTGTAATATCGCACAGATCGGTCCAGGTTTGGATATAGCTGCCATATAGACCGATATCTAGGTTTTAGGTTTTGGGGCCATAAAAGACGCATTTATTGTCCGATGTCGCTGAAATTTGAGACAGTGAGTTTAATTAGGCTCTTCGACGTCCTTCTTAAATTTTGCCCATATCGGTCCAGATTTGAATATAGCTGCCATATAGACCGATCTCTGGATTTAAGGTTTAGGGCCCATAAAAGAGGCATTTATTGTCCGATTTCGCCGAAATTTGGGACAGTGCTTAGTGTTAGGCTCTTCGACATGTTTATGCAACTTGGCCCAAATCGGTCCAGATTTGGATATAGCTGCCATGATTATAATCCGATTTCACTGAAATTTGACACAGTGACTTATGTTCGGCTTTTCGACATCCGTGTCGTATATAATTCAGATCGGTATGAGGTATATGAGTATAAGGTATGAAATTTTCACCGAATTTTGATGAAAGGTGGTTTACATATATACCCGAGGTGGTGGGTATCCAAAGTTCGGCCCGGCCGAACTTAACGCCTTTTTGCTTGTTTGATATTGAAGGTGCTTTCAATAATGTAAAATCGATGTCAATCGTAAAGGAGTTGGAGTTTGTAGGCATCAACTCAGCCGTAAGAAAGTTAATTAATAACTTCCTCACTAAAACATGGGTCAGCAGAGGAACACCTCAAGGAAGTATACGTTCTCCTCTACTTTCGAATATAGCCATAAACAGTATGCTGATGACTTGACAATTGCGGTTAGGGAAAAGTTTCCCAGCAATCTAATAGACAACCTTCAAGAAGATCTACGTGCAACAGCGAAGTGGGATACCGAAAATGGTCTAGGTGTAAATCCGTGCAAGACAGAAGTAGTTCTTTTCAGCAGGAGATACAAGTTGCCTACAGTGGAACCTGTCTCCTTGGGTGGTGAGAATGTTTCATTTACAGAAAGCGCAAAATACATGTGTGTTTTGCTGGAAAAGAAATTGAACTTCAAATCCAACATTTTGGAAAGGGTAGGAAAGGCCACCCTTACCCTATTGCACCTGCAAGAAAGCCATTGGCAAAAGTACGGGGTTAAGACCGCGTGTCATACATTGGGTATATACTAGAGTTGTCAGACGTATAATGCTATGTGGTGTTGTGGTCTGGTGGACGGCGTTTCAAAAGTCCACCTACTGCTAAATACTTTACCGAATCCAAGGATGGCTTGTTTGTGCATCACACTGAGGACGATACCATCTGATGCACTGAATTTAATACTACATCTTATGTCTCTGGACATTATGGCTAGACAAATTACAGCGACCACTGCCGTGAGGTTAAGGGAGCTTTCTCATTGGTCATTTGGCGGCTTCGGACACTGTGTTATCCTTGATACAAAATCCGAAGTTTCAGGCAATGTGGATTACAACCTACCTGAACCGCTTTTTGTTAAAAGTACTGTACCACTATTCCTGATAAAACCGATGGGAACTACGATATCCCTGGTAACAGAAGTTACACAGAATGGTTCCAGGTGGGCTTTGGGGTGTGCTCTAAAGATCTAGAACTGGTCATACCGAAAAGGTTACCCACTGCAGATAAAAAGTACTGTACCACTATTTCCGATATAACCGATTGCAACTACAATATCCCTGGTAACAAAAGTTACATAGACTTTTATACGGATGGTTCCAAACTAAACGACCAGGTGGGCTTTGAGGTGTTTTCTAAAGATCTAGAAATGGTTGTATCGAAGAGTTTACCCGACCACTGCAGTGTGTATCAAGCGGAGATGCTTACAATTAATGAAGTGGTGGAATGGCCAAGATATAATGTCATCACGACGATTGGCATAAAAATCTTCTCAGACAGCCAACCACACAGCAATTAAATCTCTGGCGAACGTATTTCTGAACACAAAAACCGCCCTTGACTGTCGCAGATCTCTCAACGAGATGGCAGAACAGTTCAAAATTCAACTGTTCTGGGTGCCGGGCCACAGAGATATCGCAGAGAATTGGAAAGCGGACGAGCTTGCACCTTCCAGGGATACTGGAATTCGTGGGTATGCCTTTAGCGACATGTAAGCTATGTTTTCAGGACCAGGCCCGAAGGAAAACGAATGATAGATGGTCACAAAAAGAGGGCTGTGAGCATTCCAAAACCATGTGGCCTAATCCAGACTTAAAAAGGTCTACTGCTTTGCTGTCATTGGCTAGAACAGACGTCTCAATCATTGTATCCGTCATAACAAGTCACTGTCTAATCGGAAAATATGCTGACAGACTGAAGGTTGCCAGTATCTACTTTTCCAGAAGCTATGAGCACATCGAAGAAGAAGAGACTATAGAACACCTTCGGTGCGTTGGTGAGAACCTGTCTGATTTAGCGAATGTGAACATTCGCAAGTTATTGGTCTTTTTAAAGCGATCTGTATAGTTCAACGTTAGGAACTAGAAGGCATCTTCCTTCTTCTGTACCATTCCAAAACTATATGGCCTTATGAAGAGGTCTACTGCTTTGCTGTCATTAGCTAAAACAGACGTCTTAGTTTTTGTGTCTGTCATGACAGGTCACTGTCTAATCGGAAAACATGCTGACAGACTGAAGGTTGCTAGTAACGACTTTTGCTGAAGCTGTGAGGACATCGAAGAAGAAGATACTGTAGAACACCTTCGGTGCGTGTGTCCCGCACCAGCAGTCGGAAGGAGTTCCACTTTAGGTTCTCATTTGTTTGAGAACCTGTCCGATTTAGCGAATGTGAACATTCGCAAATTATTGGTCTTTTTAAAGCGATCTGGATAGTTCAACGTTAGGAACTAGAAGGCATCTTCCTTCTTCTGTACCATTCCAAAACTATATGGCCTTATGAAGAGGTCTACTGCTTTGCTGTCATTAGCTAAAACAGACGTCTCAGTCATTGCGTCGGTCATGACAGGTCACTGTCTAATCGGAAAACATGCTGACAGACTGAAGGTTGCCAGCAACGACTTTTGCAGAAGCTGTGAGGACATCGAAGAAGAAGAGACTGTAGAACACCCTATGTGTGTGTGTCCCGCACTAGCAGTCAGAGGGGGTTCCACTTTAGATTGTCATTTCTTTGAGAATCTGTGTGTTTTGGCGGATGTGAACATTCGCAAGTTATTGGGCTTTTTAAAGCGATCCGGATAGTTCAACGTTAGGAACTAGAAGGCATCTAAACGCCTGGTTTCAAATCCTGGCGAGACCATCAGAAAAAATTTTCAGCGGTGGTTTTCCCCTCCTAATGCTGGCAACATTTGTGAGGTAGTATGCCATGTAAAACTCCTCTCCAAGGAGGTGTCGCACTGCGGCACGCCGGCTATAAAACGGAGGCCCCTTATCATTGAGCTTAAACTTGAATCGGACTGTACTCATTGATATGTGAGAAGTTTGCCCCTGTTCCCTATTGGAATGTTCATGGGCAAATTTGCATTTACTGTTGCAAGTTTCAGTGATATCGGCTAATAAATGCAGCTTTTATGGGCTCAAGACCCTTAATCGGCAGATCGCCCTATGGTTAGGTTAGGTTAGGTTGAAAAGAGGGTGCAGATATTTATCCGCCCCATGCCTCTATGGACATACACCTAAGCCAGTAATCGGCTTGTTGTGCGCTCTAAAAATTAAAAAGTAACCTCTAAAATAAAATTTTAAGTTAGGAATTCGGTGCCACTTACAAAATCCTTAATTGTTTTCAATACCACTCCCCTAAGTTGGTTCATGTCTGATATTGTGTATCCACCTAAGTGCCGGTATCTGTTAGACGCGAAAGCCGGGTATTGACAAAGGAAATGCTCCAACGTCTCATCATCTTCCCCGCATGCCCTACACATGCTATCACTTGCCGCACCGATTTTACATAAGGGAGCTCGTAGTCCTATGTGTCCCGTTATGATACCCATAGCTATACTGATCTCCTTCTTGCCTCGTCTTCTCACGATCTGGATCACCCCATAGGATTTTCGCCGTCCTACCTATCGTTCCGCTGTTCCACATTCCTCGCCCCTACCTTAACTCGGACTGCGTCAACCCAAAAGGCTTCGGGTTAACCAAGTTTATTGAGGGCAGTCCTCTGGCCTTCACCGCCAAATCGTCTGCCCTTTCATTTCCCCTTACTCCGTTATGGCCCGACACCCAAACTATGCAGATTTTGCCATCCTCAGAGCAGGCCTTAATCTCCTTCTTACACTGCCAGACTATGCGTGACCTGCAGGCGGAGATACGGGCGATCCGATAGTATTATGGTCAGGCAGTCTAAAACAGGTCTCATTCCCTGGGTTCTCAATGTAGACCCCCAGGTCCACTCTGTCCTTTAGCTTTGATCTATCCGTGTAACATGATCTTCCAGATGGCAATACTAGTGTTCCGTCAATCCAAGACTGTGCCGATGGCAGCAGTGCCTCGCACTCGACTTCAAGGTTCATCTCAGATAGCACCACACCACTTCACACATTCCGTGATCGCCCGGATCTCCGCCTGCAGGATAGTATTATGGTCAGGCAGTCTAAAATAGATCTCAGTCCCTGGGTTCTCAATGTAGACCCCCAGGCCAACTCTGTCCTTTAGCTTTGATCCATCCATTTAACACGATCTTCCAGATGGCAATACGAGTGTACCGTCAATCCAAGACCGTGCCGATGGCAGCAGTGCCTCGCACTCGATTTCAAGGTTCATCTCAGATAGCATCACACCACTTCACGCATTCCGTGATCTCCCGGATCTCCGCCTGCAGGATAGTATTATGGTCAGGCAGTCTAAAACAGATCTCAGTCCCTGGGTTCTCAATGTAGACCCCCAGGCCCACTCTGTCCTTTAGCTTTGATCCATCCGTGTAACATGATCTTCCAGATGGCAATACTAGTGTTCCGTCAATCTAAGACCGTGCCGATGGCAGCAATGCCTCGCACTCGACTTCAAGGTTCATCTTAGATAGCACCACACCACTTCACGCATTCCGTGATCGCCCGGATTTCCGCCTGCAGGATGGTATTATGGTCAGGCAGTCTAAAACAGATCTCAGTCCCAGGGTACTCAATGTAGACCCCCAGGCCCACTCTGTCCTTTAGCTTTGATCCATCCGTGTAACAATGATTTTCCAGATGGCAATACTAGGGTTCCGTGTCGCTGGCAGCAGTGCCTTGCACTCGACTTCAAGGTTCATCTCAGATATTTATTCGGAAACCTCTTCCCTTCCTGCCAGGTTCCTATCGTCGTTTCGATTATAACGCGATGGTAAGAACTGCTCCCATCGCCTTAAGTCTCATAGCGGCAGTGGCTGCCTCACACTTAATCTGTATGTTAATGGGTCGGATATTTAGTAAAGTCTCCAGTGCCCTAGTGAGTGTGGTCCTCATTGCTCCGCCTATGCCAAGCAACATGTTCTCTGAACCTGTTGTATGCTCCTTATGTTGCACTTTTTCTCCATTGCAGTCCACCAAACTACTGAGGCGTAAGTAGGTATTGGTCTAATCACGTTCTTGTAGAGCCAGTGGACTATCCTCGGATTTAGGCACATTTCGAGCCTACGGCCCGTCTACATAATGCCCAACATCTGTGAACCTTCTCAGTACGCTCCTGAATGTGACAGTTTCAGTTCCCTGTTCAAGATAACACCTAAGTATTTGACCTTGTCAGACATCGAAATCGTCTTAGTGAGGAAAGGGAGTGCCTTAAATTGGCCCACCTTAGTCTTTCTCGTGAACAGGCATATTTCAGTCTTCTCTGGGTTAACATTGAGACCTCTGGGTCTAGCCCAGTCATATGCAAGACCTTTTCGGCCCATCTGCATAGCTCGTTCGGATCCTTACCCCTCTCTATAACTGTGCCAAGTACTGTTCAAATCGGTCTATAACCGGATATAGCTCCCATATTTTAGCTGAATCCAATGTGCATGGTTCCCAAGATTCGGCCTGGCCGAACTTAGCACGCTTTTACTTGTTAGAGACTGTAGCGTGATTACAACTGACACACACACGGAGGACAGACACACGGGCATCGTTAAGTTTCCCTAAAATTTTTCGGAGATCCGTATCATATATACTTTGTAGGGTCGAAAATGGATATTTCGATGTGTTGCCAACGAAGTGACTAAATGAGTATGCCCCCTTTTCCTATGTTGTTGGGTATAGCAAATTTATGAATTTTTTAACAATCTATTAAAAAACTATATTTTTAGACTTAATCCTAAATAATTGTCAACCACAAATGCTTTCAAATAATGCCATGATTTATTAAGTCTTGAAAATCCCTCAATTCAATAATAAATTTTGTGTGACCAAAATAAATCCCAAATCCCAATGAGCTTTGTTAATAATATGACATTAAAACTGATAAGCTTTGCCAGCCAGCAAGTTACGTTTATTTGCAATGAATTTTCCATGGGAATGGGAAAAAACGAAAAAAAATAGTCCGCTTTTTGCTCCCCTTAAAAACTGTTCGTTTTGTTAAATCAATGACTAGTTGTAGTAGAAGCAGGAGTGCCAGCAGAAGGATTTTGTTGTGCTTCACTTTTTGTTAGCACTTTTATTGCATACTTTTTGGAAAATCAATTTTGTGTGAAAACTAAATGTTTTCAAAACTCACACCAGCAACAAGGCATCAGCACACAAGCACACGAAATTCATAGAAAAGGGGATTTAAAACACTTTTACGTGTGAGTATTAGAACAGCTTTAGGGCACAAACACAAACAATATAGACGAAGAGTGTAAGAGCGAAAGAGAGCGAAAGAGAGAGAGAGAGAGAGACAGCGAGAGTCAAATAGTAAGAGACAGAATCATAGAAAACTACGAGTAAAGATTCACCTCACATATAACAGCAATTTCACCTACATTTACTCAACCATGTACTCGCATACACAGCTTCACACGTGTACCCTCACACTTACCTGCCAGTGCGTATCCACACTAGATAAAGGTTACTTATGTCAAACTTTATTCTATTAACTATACACCGGATGTAATGGCATTTTAAGATTTTTTTTCTCTCTTTTGCATCTTTCCCTGACTTCCGTTGGCATACAGTAGCGAATGTAGGTAAAGGTACTCGCACACACACACACCCACATATGCTAGCACATGGAATTTCCGCTTCCTTTGTGATGCTGTAATTGAAAATGGAAATTGAAAAAGAGAACTAGTGTAAACTTTACACTAAAAAGTTCGCATGTAATATTATAGTTTTGCCAAAGGTGTTGAAACGCAACAGATTTACGAAGCGAAAAATAATGTGATTCCATATGATTTGGTTTCTTTTATGCTTTTCGAAGATGCTTGGATAGATTTTTAGATAGATTTTCTCCAAATGATATAGTTTCTATTTCGAAAAGCTTTGACACTAAGTTTTCTATTATCCCAGGTAAGCAGACAAATACGAAGATGCAACAAGAAATTATGTGAAATTTTCTAGAAAAGTTGAGATGTTTTAGGGTTGCCTAAAAAGTAGTTGCGGATTTTTTAAAAGAAAGTAAATGCATTTTTAATAAAACTTAGAATGAACTTTAATCAAATATATAATTGCCATTTTGTTCGATAGCCTTTTGCCAACATCGAAATAAATGGTAGTCTGATGGTGCAAGGTCAGGGCTATATGGTGGATGCATCAAAAGTTCCCAGCCAAGCTCACTCGGTTTTTGGCGAGTGACCAAAGATGTGTGCGGTCTAGCGTTGTCCTGGTGGAATATGACACCTTAACGATTGACCAATTCTGGTCGCTTCTCCTTGATGGCTATATTCAATTTGTCCAATTGTTGACAGTAAACATCCGAATTAATCGTTTGGTTCCTTGGAAGCAGCTCAAAATATACCACACCCTTCCAATCCCACCAAACAGACAGCATAACCTTCTTTTGGTGGATATCAGCCTTTGAAGTGGTTTGAGCTGGTTCACCATGCTTGATCGTTTTCGACTAAAGTTGTTGTTAACAATCCATTTTTCATCTCCAGTTATGATTCGTTTTAAAAACGGATCGAATTCATTGCGTTTAAGGTGCATATCACAAGCATTAATTTTTCGGTTTGTTAAATGAATTTCTTTCAATACATGTGGTACCCAAATATGAAGGCTTTTCACCAGTCCAAGACTTTTTATGTGATAATGAATGATTTTGATATATTTAACTTCTCTCCTATCTCACGCTCAGTTACATGAAGATCCAATTCGATTAATGCTTTGATTTGGTCATCATCAACTTCATTTGGCCGACCTAAAAATCCGCAATTAGTTTTTGAGCAACCCAATAGTTTAGCATCAATACTTCCTATAAGTTTAGGGGAGTTGTGATTGTAAATGGGCTATATGGGTTCATGTTTTTGTGTAGCTGCCATGAAAAACGATCCCGTATCTTGACTTCTTGAGTATCTACAAGGAGCAATTCTTATCTGATTTGTCTAAAATTTTGAATGAGTTTTTATACCCTACACTACAACTGTGGTACAGGGTATTATAATTTAGTGAATTTGTTTGTAACACTCAAAAGGAAGAGAGATGGACCCATTGATAAGTATACCGATCAACTCAGAATCACTTTCTGATTTAGCTATACCGCCTGTCTGTCTGTCCATCCGTCTGTCAATGTTAATTTCTGTACAAAGTACAGGTCGCAGTTTTCATCCGATCGTCTTCAAATTTAGTACAAGCATGTTTATCGGCCTAGAGACGAAGCCTATTGAAATTGGAAAAAATCGATTCAGATCTGGATATAGCTTCCATATATATGTTCGTCCGATTTTCAGGAATAATGCAAAAAAACCGTCATTTGTTAACCGAATCTCTCGAAATTTCGCAGGAAAGATTTTCTTTTGACTCCCGACATTACTGGTGAATATCATAGAAATCGGTTCAGATTTAGATATAGCTCTCATATATATATATATCGCCTGATTTTCACTTATATGGTCACTGCAAGCGCATTTAGTGACCCATCTCACCAAAATTGTGTACAGCGCTTTTCCCCAACGACTGCCACAATATGAGAGAACTTTGCTCGAAATCGGTTCAGATTTAGATATAGCTCCCATATATATGTTCGTCCGATTTCCAGTAATATTCCAATAAAATGTTTTTTTGTTAACCGATTTTCTCGAAATTCGGCAGAAGCGGTTTTCTCTTTACTCTCAATAGTACTGGTGATTTTCATGAAAATCGGTTCAGATTTAGATATAGCTCTCATATATATATGTTCGTCTGATTTTGAGAAATATTGCAAAAAAGTGATCATTTGTTATGCGATTCTGTCAAAATTTTCAGATTTAGATATAGCTCCCATATATATGTTCGTCCGATTTCCAGTAATATTCCAATAAAATGTTTTTTTGTTAACCGATTTTCTCGAAATTCGGCAGAAGCGGTTTTCTCTTTACTCTCGATATAACTGGTGAATTTCATAGAAATCGGCCCAGATTTAGATAAAGCTGTCATATATGTATATCGCCCGATTTTCACTTTAAGAGTCACTGCAAGCGCATTTATTGACCAATCTTGCCAAAATGTTGCACAACGCTTTCCTTGGCGACTACCACATTATCTGAGAAGTTTGCTCGGAATCGGTTCAGTAGAATTAGATATAGCTCCCGTATATACACTATTCAGATTTCGAATAATTTACCATAATGTTGTCATTTGTCAACTGAAGTTTTTACAATTTCAACATATTTGCTCGCCGAGGTCCATCAAAATTGGTTCAGAATTGGATATAGGTCCCACATTGTACTTATAGGGTAGGTATAGGGTATTATACAGTCGGCACCGCCCGACTTTTGCCCTTCCTTACTGGTTTTGTTATGACTTCCAATAACTGTGCTAAGTATGGCCCAAATCGGTTGATAACCTGATAAAGCTGACAAATAAACCGTTCTTCCGATTATACATCTTAAGCCTCTAGAGAACGCAATGCTTAAATCATTTGGCTGGAATTTTGTGTAATGGCTTCCTGCATGAACTTCAACATACGTGTCAAATATGGTCTGATTTGGCCTATAGCCTGATACAGCTCCCATATAAACCCATCTCCCCATAAAACTTCTTGAGCCTCTAAAGGGAGCTATTCTTATCCGAATTGGCTAAAATCATACTCAATGACTTCTATTATGGTCTCCAACATTCATTTCAATTATTGCCCGAATTGGGCCATAACTTGATATAGCTCCACTACCATAGCAATTCTTATACATTATCCTTTGTTTGCCAAAAAGAGATTTCGGGCAAAGAACTCGACAAATGCGATCCATGGCGGAGGTATATAAGATTGGACCCAGACGAACTTAGCACGCCTTTACTTGTTTTTTTCATATTTGATTTAAAGCAAACGTTTTTATAAAGTTTTTCTAAGCACAAAATTTCGATAAAATTTTCCATAGGAGAAAAAATTTAAATAAACTTTTTTCTTAGTATTCTTTCTAAAAGCAAAACTTATTACAAATTTTCTTTATTACAAGTTTGCACCTGTAATTACTGTAATGTACTACTGTATGTGTCAATTGTAATCTCATAAGTACTCTTTAAATTTATGTCATTACCAAATTCGGTCATTACTCTCTAAACCATTCATTCAGTTTGTTCAATAACAGCAATAAAGAAAATACGTTTATGACCTTTTTACCACTTCCGTATTTGCCAAGAATTGATCGAATTCTATATATGTTTGAGTCAGCAATAGTTTTGCTTGTCGCAAAACTTGAAACTGTCACTGTATTTAGGAACAACAAAAAGTTTTTAATAACTTTCAATAAGTATTTTACAACACTTGTAAATGTTTAACAAGTTGATGTGAAGAGTGTTCTTCAGTCATATAAACAAATACGTCTTGAAAACTACGAAAGTATGGAGCAGTGGTAATGTGAAAGGCTTATAGGGCCCAAAAAGGAAAGAAGAAACATTAAATAATTCCCTTTTTTGCAGAAGCCGAGAGTAGTTAAGTTGTAAAGCTTTCTTGATAACTTTATGCCTTGGCTTAAAGCGTAGTGACATTATTTTGAACATTTCTCAAACTTGATAACTTTAAGAAAATTATAGATTTTTTTATAATAGTTTACAATTACATGAGTCAACTTGTTATAAATCAAAACAGAACACACCTTTGTAATAAGAGTTGTGGCCCTATGCTCTCAAGAACTCATATTGAATGATCCATGTTTATGGAAGTTGAAGAACACAGGAAGATGAAGAACATACCAGCACATTCCAAGATAGAAACCAACAATGCGAGTTTGCTTCTATCGCGTTGTTGGTTTCTATCTTTAATACAAGGCGAGATACAGGGTGTCATGGTTTTCTGCTATGACTTTCAACATATACATATGCCAGGTATGTTCTGAATATGTCCCTAACAAGTGACAACTTCCATAAAAATGGATTATTTAATATAAGTTCTGGAGCGCATAGGGGCCACAACTCTTATTACATCTCTAGAACGTTTATTGCCGCTCAGATCAACGAATTAAAAGTTGTGGATATAGGTTCTCCTGATCTGTTTATTTATATCATCAGCTATTGGCACATACATAATCTGGAAGATGTAAATAAATGAACAACCCAAGAAAGCTCACATTTACCCATAGAGATAGCTAAAAGTCTATTAAGCAAGGTAAGTGGGTTCGGCTACCACAGTAATGGATTCAGATTGTTCCGTAGACGAATAAAATAACAATGAATCTGAAGTAACGGTTTCTGCATTCACTCACATGCGCTCCGTAGACTCACACGAATCCGCAGTAACGAATTCAAGATGGAATCGGTAACGTTGGCAAATCCGCAGTAACGGAGTCAAGATGGAACTGGCAATGTGGTCAAGTCCGCAGCGACTGATTTTATTACAGACTCAATCGGCACACAGAAGCAGGAGCTTACAGAACCGATGGGCTTCTATATGGTTATAGGCAGAAACAATGATCGTAGCAGAAAGCATGAAAACACCATAGACAGGATTAGAATGAAATGATGAAGCAAAAGGTTGAGGCAGGTACGACGCGTATAAAGATACAAAAGGTGCGCAGCAGGATACAGCAGCACGTCAACTTAGAAAACTCGAGCTTGAAATGGCAGGATTTTGAACAGCGCGCATAGTCTGTCCATATTAATTTGTGTACAAACTACAGGTCGCAATTTTCATCCAATCGTCTCCAAATTAGGTACAGGCATGTTTTTTGAAATTGGAAAAAATCGGTTCAGATTTGGATATAGCTCCCATATATGTGTTCGTCGGATTTGCAGTAATATTGCAATAAAATGGCCAATTGTTAACCGATTCTCTTGAAATTTGGAAGGAAGGGTTTCCTCTTGACTCTCGATAGAACACTAATTTCATAGAAATCGATTCAGATTTAAAAACCACTTTTCGTAATAAGAGATTGAGCGAAATTGCCCATGTTTGTGTGCTAGACAAGAAGTGGGAATGGTGTTAAGAATTAGAGATATTCTTCACGGAAACAAGGAGTGGTTTCCTAAGAAATAATTGGGAAGTCCGTAGTGTGGGAGAATTTTCATACGACTACAGAATATTTGTAGAAAGAGTGCAACATTCCATTTTAAAATTCGTGTGCTTGTACCAACAAATTAAAGAGGAATTTTTCGAAATAAATGGGGTTTGGTTCCTTAAGGAAAATAGTACTTCCTAAATAAGATTGTGGAAAAGTGGATGAGGGCCAAATGGCTAGGACAGAGGACAATGGAAATGACAAGAAAATGGAAATGATTCCATCATCAGGCTGGAGGTCGGAAGGACACATTCAAACCATCTTTGGTTTGAATGAGTTTGGTAGGCACCTTCAGAAAAAGACAGAGGTCTCAAAAGAAAAGTGTCGAGAGCTAAACGCGTGCGCCAATGAGAAGAAAACCGAATTGGAAAGGAAACAAAAGATCTTTGAAGAGAGATTAGCCGATCAAAAAGCCATTTTTATGTGCTAGACAACAAGTGGGAAGGATTTAAAAATTAGAGAAATTCTTCACGGTAACAAGGAATGATTTCCTAAGAAATAATGGGGAAGTCCGTCGTTCATACGACTACAGAATATTTGCAGAAAGAGTGCAAGATTCATTTCGAAAATTCATGTGCTTGTATCAACAAATTAAAGAGGAATTTTTTGAAATAAATGGGGTTTGGTTCCCTAAGGAAAATAGTACTTCCTAAATAATACTGTCGAAAAGTGGATGAGGGCCAAATGGCCAGCATAGAGGACCATGGAAATGATTCCATTATCAGACTGGAGGTCGAGAGGACATATTCAAATCATCTTTGGTTTGGATGAGTGTGGAAGTCACATTCAGACAAAGACAGAGGTCCCAAAAGAAAAGTGTCGAGAGCTAAACGCGTGCGCCAATGGGAAGAAAACCGAATTGGAGAGGAAACAAATGATCTTTGACAAGAAATTAGCCGAGCAGAAAGCCATTTCTGAGCAATTTGCCCAAGAACGTGGTGCTGACGAACGTAAAGTCCGTGAACAAGAAGCCAAGGTTATCTCAGTAGTGAATTGACTGTCTCTTATGACAAAATTGACGATTGGAAAGGAAACAAAAGATCTTTGACGAAAGTTTAGCCGAGCAGAAAGTCATTTCTGAGCAATTTGCCCAAGAACATGATGCTGCCGAACGTAAAACCCGTGAACAAGAAGCCAAGGTCATCTTACTTAGTTGTGAATTGGCTGTCGCCTATGACAGAATTGAAGATATGGAGAACAAACGCAAGGTGCTACAAAATGACGTCGGAGATTTGATGTATACCCAAAGCATCATTAGCAAAAAGGTTCATGAATTGGAGATGGGTTGCCCTAGGTGCCCTGGAGTTGCCGTTGGCCGAACTAGGAGCACACAATGAAAAATTGGTGGATAAGTTGTCGATAGCCGAGGATTGTAGATTGCAGCTCGAAGTCAACGAACATGCAAGCGATGCGCTCGCAATTCGAACGAGATCTACTGGCAAAGGAAAAGCAAGCTGAAGAGAAAAATCGAAGCTTGGTGAGTCAATTGAGAGATTTGTAAGCTGAGTTGAATAAGGAGTGCAAACAGTTTACTGCTGCTATGGCAGCCAAAGAGATTGTGGAAGTCGATTGCAATGCACTAAAAATCTCAATGGAAATGTACAAAAAGGCAAAAGAGGAAGCTCTTAAGCATGTCGTAGAAGGAAGTTAAACACAAAACCGCCGGAGTGAACCACTCAATGTCAGAGTGTTAAGAATCAAAGGGTTTCGATCACTCACCTCCAGAGTGTTGCGAGAAAAAGAAGGAAGAGGTGTATTCACTGCCAGAGTATCTCGCAACGAAGTTGGAAGACGTTCACTCACCGCCGGAGTACATCAAGTGAAGGATGAAATTTTGGGTTGCCCAAAAAGTAATTGCGGATTTTTTAATAGAAATTAAATGCATTTTTAATAAAACTTAGAATGAACTTTAATCAAATATACTTTTTTTCTAAAGCAAGCTAAAAGTAACAGTTGATAACTGACAGAAGAAAGAATGCAATTACAGAGTCACAAGCTGTAAAAAAATTTGTCAACGCCGACTATATGAAAAATCCGCAATTACTTTTTGGGCAACCCAATATGTTCACTCACAGCAGGAGTGCAGCACACTAAGGTGGTCGTGCCAGGTCTCAGAAGAAAGTGGAAACCGCTAAAGAGCCGCACAGAGGAAAGAATAATGTCAATTCATTTCCATATATATTAAGGTTTCAAGAGTATTATGTTAAGAGGTTAGGATCTTTTGTACAGTTCTGTGCATATCTTTTCGGCAGTTAGGAGTTGCAATATTTTGTGTTGTGTATGCCTAGTTGCTAATCGTAAAATAATTTCTTTTTATGAGGTACCCCATGTTGTGTTTGGTGATGTTTGGCATTATGCATTATTTCAATTAGGAAATGAGAGGTTCTGAGAATACAATTGTGTTTGTTTAGGGTCGACCATAAATGTATCCTGATAATTGAATATTGCATTCTCGCTGCCTGTGACCTTATAGGTGTACTTTGTTTGTACATAAAGATTCAGGTTTAGAGTTAAGAAAAACTAGAAATAAAATGAGTTCTATTTGATACACATAACAAAGTGGTCGTCTTTAAATTGACATCTTTACAATTACATTTCTTCTTGTTAAGGCCCATGTAATTAATATCACACCACTCTATCAGTCTGTCAAAATCGTTCTGCATTCCGACAATATCCGAACAAATGTACGAAAAAAGCTTTATATTGTCTGCATACATCAAATTTTTGAAGATCGAATAAAAGACGGAAGATCACTCAAATATAGAGCAAATAGAATCGGAACAAGATGACTATCTTGTGGAACACCAGACCTAACCATTGTTCGTCTCAACTCGCGACCTTTAAACAAGATCCTTTGAAACCTATCCGAAAGATAAGATGATATCAACTTCAGGAGTTTCGGGGGAAACCCAGTCAAGTTAATCTTATGAAGTAAAATCCTTTGATCAACCGTGTCGAATGCCTTGCTAAAACCAGGATATAATACGTCTGTCTGAATTCCCCGTGATAATGATTCAGACACAGATTGAAATCACCAAAAGGTTTTTCGGAAGTCTTATTGTAAATTGACTCATGTTTCAATTGCTGTAAGGCCTATCTGTAGAAGGCCCCGACAAGTTTCCTTTCATATATTGAAAAGAAGCCTTTAGTGGAGCACTAGAATGAAATAGAAAAATTGTATGACATAAATAACACATAAGAGTGAAGCATCAGAAGGCATAGTTGCAGCTGGAGAAGAAGAAAAAGAAAAAAACGAAGAAGACCTCATTAAATAGTTTTATGACAAATTCGAAGAGTTTTGCTATTCTTTTGCAAGCTTTCTTGCTTGCATTTTAGCCATCAATTCATAGAGACGTTAAAGTCGTTTTATGTATTTACCCCCCAAACGCACACACTCCCACACACACACACACACACCCTCATACATTAAAAGAACAAGTTGAATTTTCGGTTAACAAGAAACTATGTTAAAAGACTTTTTCAAACACCAATGCAGATGTAGAAATATCAGCAGAAGTGTGTGCTACAGAGAGAGTTTCCTTAGATGTATGTTGAAACTACTCGTACTTCAAGTATAAGAAAACTAAGGCAACTTCGTAATGTTTAACTCAATTTTAAGTACTAGAAAATTTATGTATTAATTTCTTCTTCAGAATGAAGAGAAAAACTAGACTTAAACTTACGACACACTTAAAGTTCATCCCACTCAACATATTTGACAACCCTAAATATAGAGTTTACAGTTTATTTTTTATTATAACCTAATTGAGCCTTACATTTTGCTGTTTTACCTCCTAAACTACATATGCATTGGGTGGGGGGTGTAGTGTAGGTATGTGTGTGAGTATAGGGAAATTGTAAATAAGATATTCTACAAACAAAAGTTTGAAATTTATTTGGAATTTTCATTGGCCTTTTCCAGGATAATCCTCAGAATGTTTGTCTCCGCCCAAGTAATGCCAACAAAACCAACAACAATGGTTATAGTTTATGCGGTAAACATTGTAATCTCTGTTGGCTGAAGTACACAAATTGAGGGAATATTTTTATCACTTTATTACGAGCAGGCTTCTTCTTCAAGAGGGTTTATGTGATATAAAGACATGAATATTTTCAAATGTTCATAAAATTTAAGCAAAACTATAAAAATTTGTGTAAGTGAAATGATGGAATTGAATAAGAAACTGTGGTTATTCGTTTGATTTTATAGTTCTTCATTGAAGAATTCATTACTTAGGATTTGAATTGGGGGCCATATAGCACTTCTAAAAACTTTTAGTGAATTCGTGCCGCATTTATGTTATTTTGGATAAAAATTACTTTTCAGGGGCTTAAGACTTCAAGTACAACGAAAACTTATTGGCAGATTTAGAATATGGCACTAGAAAACCTAAGTAATCGTCGAGCAGAGCGGAAGAGTTTTCAATTCGGTACTCAAGGAAAAAATCTGTACCTAGGAATAGGAATTTTTTAAGGGTTTCCGGAGTAGGCTCAAAATGGACTCCAAAGGACTCAACAGATGCGGTGGTGGCATCGGAGCCTAGTACGTTGTCCGACCCTCCTATAATGCCAGTCGTCAGACTAACAAATGAGGAAGAGACCGATAAACCAGAGTGAAGTGCAGTTCGTCCCCAGCCTTTAAATAAAGGTAATGTTTCCGATTCAGACAGAGACAGTGTCAGTAAAACAGTCATCGCTGCCGCATCGAGAGTTGAGGACAGTGGGATGACGGCAGTAGTGGATGAGGGCTTTGATTAGTTCACAAGAAGACCGGGAATGCAATCCGGGGCACGACAAAGGAGACAGAAGTATACAGTCGCAGCTCAATCTAGCTTAAGCGCAGGATGCTGAAAGAAATAGCCCTGACATTTAAAGCACTTATACGGAAGCTGGAAAGAGAAAAAGATCTCCAGAAAAGCATGACACTGGCAAAATGCTGAAGAAGAAAAAGGGCTCCCTGTTTTCAAGTACTCTGGGAAGACCAAGCCAGCTTTCATGCAATGGAGACTCCAGACAGTGTCATGCGGAGGGAGACATAGTTTTCAGAAAGAACTGTGACTTCCAAAAGGAGGACACAGAAAAAGGTAAGGAGCAACCCTCTCACGCCAAAGTGGCAAAGAAACACAACAGAGATGGGCTAACTTATGCAGTCATCGATATTGGCTCAGCATTCGGAAAGATTCTTTCAGTTCATCCGTCTCAAATGAAGGATCTGCTTGACGAGCGGATTTCGAACAGGTGCATCCATACAAATGATGAGCTGCGAGAATAGAGCGGATATGCTCTGCGTTGCGCTTTTCATCAGTAGAATGTATTGATAAAGTCAAAAAGCCGGTTGGAAGTATTCACACTCCCTGGGGCGCAAGCTTGACCTCGTGCGAAAGATGGACATCCCCCAGCTGACAAAGGCAAAGGACTTCATCAAGAAATTAAAAGCATGTTGGTATTTTTAGGCAAGTATAATCAAGGTTTGATCGTGGAGAAATGGGTGGTCCTTCACAGGGAGGAGCAGAAGGAAGGAGCTCTCCTCGAGGTGGGCACTGATCAAGTCTCCCTGCAAAGTTTGGCTAAAATAAATGCCTCTTGTTGTACGGGGACAAGGATGTCTTTATCACAATTGAGGAGCCTAGGATAGGCAAGGATCCTCTCATTGGGACAACAGGCCGTACTGTGGCAGGTGACTCAATAACGTCAACAAACAGGGGGCTAACGACGAGACCATCACCGACATTCTCAATATTGGGAAGACTAGGATAAGCAAGGATGCTAATACTTAAACATCAGGCATTGCAGGAACGGGAGAAAGCTTCGACTTTTTCAAGATTCTGAATACTACGATAGACAAGAATCCTAGCATAATCCAAGCTCCTAATACTGAAACATCAGGCAGTGCAATAATGGCAAACTCAATGCATCGTAAAGAACAGGGAACAGAAGATGAGATCATCACCCACATTCAAGAAGCCCATTTACTCAAGATTTGGAAGAAGAGAAGAGTACAGATGCTAATATTAAAATAGCAAGCAGTGCAGAGACGGGAAACTCAATGCAGCCCAACGAAAAGGGAGCCTACGATGGAACCACTACCGACTCTCTCAAATTTCGGAAGATTAAGATGCGCAAAGATCCTAATATTGAAATATCAGGCAGTGCAGTACGTTGCAGTCATTGCAGGAATGGGAGACAGCCCAATGAACAGAGATACGACGATGGAACCATTATCGACTTTTTCAAGATTCTGAATACTACGATAGACAAGAATCCCAACATAATCCAAGCTCCTTATACTGAAACATCAGGCAGTGCAATAATGGCAAACTCAATGCAGCGTAAAGAACAAGGAACAGAAGATGAGATCATCAGTCACATCCAATAAGCCCATTTAATCAAGATTTGGAAGACTAGAATAACAAAGATGCTAATAGCAGGCAGTGCAGAGATGGGAAACTCAATACAGCCCGCTACCGACTATCTCAAATTTCGGAAGATTAAGATGTACAAAGATCCTAATATTGAAATATCAGGGAGTGCAGTAACGGCTGACTCAATACAGCCTAAAGAACAGGGAGCAGACGATGACCACCCACTTCCAAGAAGACCATTTACTCAACATTTGGAAGGCAAGAATAGGCTAAGATACTAATATTGGCCCATCAGGCAGTAATGGACGATGATGGAACCATTGCCGATTTTCTCAAGACTCGGAAGACTAGGATATGCAAAGATCCCAATATAAAGACATCAGGCAGTGCAGTGACGGTAAACTTAAAGCAGTTTAAGGAACAGGGATCAGACGATCATCATGACACACTCCCAAGAAGCCCCTTTACTGAAGTACCAATGATTGAGCCCATCTAGATAAACCTCCACAGTAGTGAGACAACTCTCTGATGGAGGTAATCAGCAAAGGCAAGATTCATATTGCCTTTGCTGATGCAGCTGTTAGACTTATGGCGAAGGGAGATTGGATAGAGGATGGGAGCTGGTTACACCATCGCAGTATAATCGTAGCGACGAAAGGAAACCTGGAAGAAATGGAACAGGATTCCGATCGGATACCTGAGACGACACACGTGGTCGGCTGTGTGGCACTGCTGCCTGTTTGTTCTAACGAAGCGTTGCCGAAGGGTGACAAAAGTAAAAAACAAAAGCTTAAGATCGCCTATCTCGCATATCTTCATGAACTAGTTCATGAAGATGTGCCCTTCATGAACTAGTTGTCTTCATAAAAAACTCTCTTTTTCAAGGAATATGCAATGGTAACTTTTCTAGACACTGAGGGTGTCTTCAACAATGAAAGTTTTCCGGCACTCTCAGGAAGTTATATGTATAAAGACTTAGTGAAAGGTCGAAATAGTCCTGGCCGAATTCGGCGCTTTGTTAATTTTTTTTAATTAAAAAAAATAAATAAAATTGAACTACGAACACCCGCTCAGTTGTGGAAGATCACAAACCCACTTAATAAAGGAGAGATGCAAACCTGGCCTCGTTCATTCACACAGTGCTGCCACATCATGCTGGACCACCACTCAAACCACAATATTGAAACCAACTTTCATTTCCCGTCTCGAAGCCCAGCGGAAGTAAGAAGTACGATGAAGGTTATTGTTGTATAACTTTTAGGAAGTCAAATAAAATGCAGCATACTTTTCTGCCATTTTGGCTTTTAGACATTGTCTCTTTCCACTATTTAACAAAAAAAAAAAAACAAATTTCATTACAAATTGCGAATAGTACAAAAAAGAGTTTCTATAGGAAAAAATTGTTTTGCAATTTCCTCCATTTAGTAAACTGTAAACTTTGTCTCCATCCCCACGCTTTATTTTCCAATCAGCAAAAACTGAATGTGTTTTGCCCCCAAAAATTACCACAATGGTTTTCCTAAATGTCTGTGGCTACGTAACTTCATGGCTAACCGGCCGAGGGCATGGTGTAAATAATTTCTTCCTGTAAAAACAACTGCAACAATTACCACTGCGTCATTTGTACAGGCAACAAATGAAATTCATAAAACTTTAACTACAACTACAAAACACTTGGCACAAGCCAGGCAACATCAAAAGGCATTACAAGCTCTTTAATGTAAACAACAGAGTTGTGGATGTTAAAATAATAGTTTGGTCAGCTCACCTTTTTTTGTTTTGTTGCAAATGAAATGAGAGGGGGGTTAGTCAAAACCGGAGAGCGAAGAGCAGATTCTTTCATCTTGTGCTATTTATTTGTCAGAATGGAAATTTGAAGTGGTTGTTAACTTTTGAAATGAAAACAGTTACAAAGCGAAGTGAGAAAAGGCTTTACAAAAAAAATAGCGAAACAGTCTAAGAAAAACTTTTCCTATAGAAAAGTCTCCTCAGTCAGTCTGAGGAAAACTTTTCCTATACAAAAGTCTCCTCAGACAGTCTGAGGAAAACTTTTCCTAAAGAAAAGTCTCCTCAGACAGTCTGAGGAAAACTTTTCCTATAGAAAAGTCTCCTCAGACAGTCTGAGGAAAACTTTTCCTATAGAAAAGTCTCCTCAGACAGTCTGAGGAAAACTTTTCCTATAGAAAAGTCTCCTCAGACAGTCTGAGGAAAACTTTTCCTATAGAAAAGTCTCCTCAGACAGTCTGAGGAAAACTTTTCCTATAGAAAAGTCTCCTCAGACAGTCTGAGGAAAACTTTTCCTATAGAAAAGTCTCCTCAGACAATCTGAGGGAAACTTTTCCTATAGAAAAGTCTCCTCAGACAGACTGAGGAAAACTTTTCCTTTAAGAAAAGTCTCCTCAGACAGTCTGAGGAAAACTTTTCCTTTAAGAAAAGTCTCCTCAGACAGTCTGAGGAAAACTTTTCCTATAGAAAAGTCTCCTCAGACAGTCTGAGGAAAACTTTTCCTCCAAGAAAAGTCTCCTCAGACAGTCTGAGGAAAACTTTTCCTCTAAGAAAAGTCTCCTCAGACAGTCTGAGGAAAACTTTTCCTCTAAGAAAAGTCTCCTCAGACAGTCTGAGGAAAACTTTTCCTCTAAGAAAAGTCTCCTCAGACAGTCTGAGGAAAACTTTTCCTTTATGAAAGTCTCCTCAGACAGTCTGAGGAAAACTTTTCCTATAGAAAAGTCTCCTCAGACAGTCTGAGGAAAACTTTTCCTATAGAAAAGTCTCCTCAGACAGTCTGAGGAAAACTTTTCCTATAGAAAAGTCTCCTCAGACAGTCTGAGGAAAACTTTTCCTATAGAAAAGTCTCCTCAGACAGTCTGAGGAAAACTTTTCCTATAGAAAAGTCTCCTCAGACAGTCTGAGGAAAACTTTTCCTATAGGAAAAGGTCTCCTCAGACAGTCTGAGGAAAACTTTTCCTATAGAAAAGTCTCCTCAGACAGTCTGAGGAAAACTTTTCCTATAGGAAATAGTCTCCTCAGACAGTCTGAGGAAAACTTTTCCTATAGGAAAAGGTCTCCTCAGACAGTCTGAGGAAAACTTTTCCTATAGAAAAGTCTCCTCAGACAGTCTGAGGAAAAGTTTCTCTATAGAAAATTATACTTAGAAAGTACACTGAAGTTAATTTTGTAGACATTCGGCTTAGATAATCTGAGTATTCATTTTCCTCTTGGTCCAGGATGTGCAAATTGTTCATTGGTTGCTTTCTCAAAGTCAAATGTTCTCTTTGTTTAGAGAAATATAAATTACAAGTAATAAACATTTGACTAAACTTCTTCGTATATGTATTAGTACTGCGAAGACCATAATGAAGTTTACGTGTCCAATGGTCTCTTCTAGTTTAGAGGCAATTCTTGTACAGCAGATACGATTTGACAACAAATTGGTAATAAGTAGAAGTTGCAAAACTAATTGCTTGACATAACATATGACGGCTATTAGTTACATATGGAGAACTCAACACTGATATTAACCATTTACTTTGAAAGTACTTTCGTGTTGTTTTGTAAGACAAAACTATTCTCAAAATCGATGGCCATTCACACGAATTTCCTTGTTTTTTTTGTTTTTTTTCTGTTAGGGAAAACCCAGACAGCCAATTGGGAGGAAAGAAGACGTGAGGGTTTTTTTGTTGCTAAGGCTTCAACAACAAGTATGAATGTTTGTGGGACTTGTACATACTGTGTCCTTTTTTCCCATGTCCTTTTTGTATACGATGTAAACAGAGAAAAGGCAATTATCGGAGCATGGTATTGTAAGTTTTTACAGAACATTTCTGCTTAAGAGAAAGGAACGAAAAAAACGTTTGATCGTTTGCTCATGGACAATTGGATGTATTGTGAGAATTTTCAGAACCAATGACCCTTAAACCCTTTTTGAGAAAGTTCAGATCCATTGAGAATGGGAACATTTCCCATTGATAGTTTAGACTATCATTTTGTTCAGGAGTGAGAGGAGACTGTAAACGCAAATTTAACCAAGGACATTCCATTATGGAACAAAGTCAATGGAGCGCAAATGTTTCCATGTCCGCCTATGACGCTGAAAACCTGGGTTCGAATCCTGGCGAGAAAATCAGAAAAATGTTTGGCGGTGGTTAGCCCCTCGTAATGTTTGCCATGTAAAAATTTCGCACCTCGGTACGCAGTTCGGACTCGGCTATAAAAAGGAGGTCCCTTATCATTAAGCTTAAACTTGAATCTGACAGCACTCATAGATATGTGAGTAGTTTGCTCCTGGGAGGAGAGTACATGATGAGATTTATACACCTTGTTTCTCTTAGCTTAGGTTGAAAAGAGGGTGCGGATATTAATCCATCCCATGCCACCATAGACATACACCTGCGTCAGTAATCGGCCATTTTCAGCTTTGCGTACAAAATGGGCAGCTCAGTAAGCTGGAGCCATAGATTCATATCCTGGATTTTTCGCTATGTGTGTTGTAGGATTAGAGTAAGCACATCTACAACCTTTTTCTGAACTTTTCCTACTAACTTTCAGCATGGCTAAGAACATTGCTTTACGAATTTATGCAATCCTTCATTTTTTCATCTGTTTACATCATTCTTGGTCTAAAAGTGGTTACATATATACCTATAATGTTTGGTGAAAAGTCGTAAGCTTCTTTGGTTGTTTTTTCACTGCATAAACTGTTCAAAAGTATCCAATTATTCAGTATTAAATTTGCGCAACACTTTTGTGAAATTTCCCTTAATTACTCCTGTTACATTGAAATTAATTCTTGCTAACAATGCTCAACGCGTTGGCTACAAATGCAAACCATTTCGGCGCACAAATGGCTGCCACATTTCGCAATTCATGCAAATCCCTTAAAATATGCAATGAAATTATTTAAACCATCATACTCTCACACACACACACACACACAGAGACACATACCACCCGTCAGCCAGCACACAAAATCATACAATCCGTTACACTGCAACCAAACCACCTAGTGCCACTGAGCAGTTAAGTCCATAACATGGCTCGCCGCCACATCGGACACAAACGGGCTCCATACGAATTCGTACGGAAACCACAACATTACATGCTACTGCATACGTCTCACAATGGCCCAAACGGAAGTCAGACAATAACACTAAAAACACTGAGACTCCGTCAAACGAAATGATGATACCAGGAACCAGGAACCAACTGTGCCACCGGTCAGCAAAATGTGTTGCAAATAAAATGAATGACCAGCGGACATGGCATTGCGTAACGGACGAGGTTTAGTCGTTACACTGCAAGGACTTTAATTTGTTGTGAATTTGATTTTTGTGCAAAAAAAAAAACAAAGAGAAAAAAACAAACTGTATACATTGACTTTAAAGAGTGGGATAGATTGGTTGCTTAAGACTTTTGAGAAAATAGCAGAAACTGCATTTAAAAAGAGTGAGGAAAGGTACAACTATCAACGAAGTGAAATTAAAGGTATACAGGAACAGCGGAGCTATAACCACATTCCATTTTTATAACCTTCACCATAGGATGGGGGTATACTAATTTCGTCATTCTGTTTATAACTCCTCGAAATATCCGTTTAAGACCCCATAAAAAATATATATATTATTGACGCCATGACATTTAAAGTCGATCTAGCCATGTCCGCCCGTCTGTCCGTCATCCTGTCCGTCTATCTGTCCGTCCGTCTGTATGTCCTTCCTTCCGTCTGTCCGTCCTTCCGTCTGTCCGTCCTTTCGTCTGTCCGTCCTTCCGTCTGTCCGTCCTTCCGTCTGTCCGTCCTTCCGTCTGTCCGTCCTTCCGTCTGTCCGTCCTTCCGTCTGTCCGTCCTTCCGTCTGTCCGTCCGTCCGTCTGTCTAAAGCACGCTAACTTTCGAAGGGGTAAAGCTAGGCGCTTGAAATTTTGTACAAGTACTTCTTATTAATGTAGGTCAGATGGGATTGTAAATGGGCCCTATCGGTCAATGCTTTGATACAGCAGCCATATAAGCTGATCTTGGATCATGAATTCTTGAGCCACTTTACGGCACAATTATTATCTGATTTGGCTGAAACTTTGCATGTGGTGTTTTGTTATGATTTCCAACAACTGTGGTGAGCATGGTTTAACTCGGTACATAACCTGATATAGCTGCCATATAAACCGCCATAAGACTGTGCCGCTGGCAGCAGTACCTCGCACTCGACGTCAAGCTCCATCTCAGGTATTCGATCGGAAACCTCTTCCCTTCCTTCCAGTTTCCCATCGTCGCCAGAATATACCGCGATAGTATGAGCTGCTCCCATCCTCAATCCATTCACCCATCGCCTCGCATCGGTCTAATCACGCTCCTGTAAAGCCAGTGGACAATCCTCGTATTCAGGCCCTATTTCGAAGCTACGGCTCGTCCAAATACTGCCCAACTTCTATGAATCTTTTAGTACACTCCTGAATGTGCCACTTCCAATTCAGTTTCCTGCCCAAGATCACTCCTAAGTATTTGACTTGTCAGATATCGAAATGGATTTATTGAGGAAACGTGGTGCGACAAATTGACCCAACTTCGTCTTCCTCGTGAACAGGCATATTCCAGTCTTTTCTGGGTTAACATTGAGACCTTTGGGTCTAGCCCATTCATATGCCATTAGCGAGACCCTTTCGGCCCTACTGTATAGCTGGTTCGAATCCTTACCCCTATAAGGTATTGTAACATTATCGGCATAGCAGACGGGTTTAAATGCCTTCACAATCAACATCCGTAATAAGTCATTTATGGTGGTCACCCAAAGGAGTGGCGATAAAATGCCTCCCTGTCACGTGCCTTGTGCCACTTTCTTCCTTATATTTATGTCATGAGACCCGAAATTTATCCACCTGTGCCTTAGCATATGGTTGATCCATTCTCTAAGGACCGGGTCCACCCGGTACTGGCCGAAGGATTGGAACAGTGTGTCCGTCCACATAATGTTAAAAGCCCCCTCGATGTCAATGCATACCGTCAATGTGTACGTCTTGGCATCGAAGGATTCTTCTATTTTATGCACAACCTCGTGTAGGGCAGTCTCCACCGGCCTTCCCTTGTCCCACTCTTTATCATGGTGTCCACAATACATTCCATGGTTTTAAGTAGAAAAGACGTAAGGTTTGTAGGCCACTGGTGTCGCATAACTTGCCTTGCCGGGCTTGGGTATAAATACCACCCTTGCCTTCTGCCAGGCTTTTGCATTATGTGCAAGTCACAGGTGCGCTGTTAAAATTTTGGCCATATGGGGCGCCAGATAGTCTGCCTCTTTCTGTAGTAACGCCGGAAATATTCCATCAGGTCAATTTTCCAAGATTCCGGTATCTCCGTGAATCCTGCCGTATCCCGAGGAAAATGGGTTTTAAAAAAAAGCCTCAACATACTCTGCGTTGTCTCCGCTCTCAGTCCCATGCCGTCCAATAAAGTTTCACTTTGGACATGGGTTTTTGAGAGAAACTTTTTTATCTTGGCGGTGTCATTAAGGCTATCGACCTTTTCGCAGAAAAGCTTCCAGGAGGCAAGTTTTGCCGCTCTGGTTATCTTATTGTATTCCTTGAGCCGTGCGTAATACACATCTCAATCAACTTCCGCTCTGTTAAAAAGTCTGCGGACCTCTTTCCCAATATTGCGAATTTCCCCGGCCATCCAAGATTTTTCTTGGGCTGATTTTCCTACCCAAAGAGGACAACTATCCCCCCCACCAGTGCAGTAGTAATCCTGTTGACATTTCCGATAATGTCTTTTATGCTTAGACAATTTAAATTATATTGTCCGAGTAGCCTTCCGAATTTTGTCCAGTTGGTTTTCAACTTTTTCCAGTGGCTTATCGGATTCGACGCTGGCTGTGCTATTCTAAACATAATGTAGCGATAGGCAGAGAAGAAGTGTTCTTCATGGAACCTCCAATCCTGAAACTCATCGATTATATTTTCCGAACATATCGTCACATCTAATACCGTCGCCGTTCTTAACTCCCAAATATCTTTCTAAGGTGGAGAAGCTTCGCCCGGAATGTGGATATCGAATTCGTGCCACTGTAGCCTATGTCCGCCTATGACGCTGAACGCCAGCGTTCGGAACCTGGGGAGAACATCGGACAAAATATAAAGCGGTGGTTAACCCCTCTTAATACTGGCGACATTTGCATGGTAGCATGCATAGGACACGGCTATAAAAAAGGGCCCATATCATTGAGTTTAAACTTAAATCGGAAAGCACTCATTGATGTGTGAAAAGCTTGCCCCTGCTCGGTTCCTGGGCAAATTTTCACTTTACACCCAAATGCCTTTACGGTAAATATTTGCGGTTTAGGTGGTATTTCCGGGGTGGGGTGGCCACCCAGACACTTGGACCTTGGGCCTTACTTTCAAATGCATTTTGTATAAGCCCCATAATGGCATGATCGATAACTAAGTTCTGTTTGAGGCAGGGTTGGACGCCAGGGTCTTTATCCCAAAAATGAGTATCAATATCCCGAAAATTGATATTGATACCCATAGCCGGTTAATACGACCATGGTAAAAGTATACGATTAGGGTGGTATTTTGGGGTGAGTCGGCTTCCCAAACACATGGCTCTCCAATTGGATATCAAATTCGTTTTTTTCTCTCAAGCACCTTTCGTTTGAGCTCTATATTGATCTAGAGCTCGAGGCATCCGACCCCACCAGTAAAAACCATGTGAGAGTGTAAACAAATTTTGAGCGAATCACATAACCAACCTCCTAGACCTGATGTTTTTAAAAATTAGGGTAATGAGAAGTGCTTTTTGAGTGAGGGATGGCACTACAGATATTTCGACTCAAATATGTATATCAAATTCTTGCTCCACTTGCAAATCCCTATAATTTGAGCCCCATATTGCCATGGTCGGAAAATATGAACCATTTGGAGGGTGTTTTTGGGTTTAGGTGAGCACCGGGCACTTGGCTTCAAAATTGGATATCAAATTCGTTTTCTACTCTCAAATAACTTTCATTTGAGTCCGATATAGTCGTAATGGGTCATTTAATCTATTAGACGTATTTTTAGCAGGAAAAGCGTCATCTAGACTTGAACGCAAATTTTAGTGTCATATTCGTAATCTACTCCCAAATGCCTTTCATTTGAGTCCCATATAGCCATGGTCGGCTAATATGCCCATTTGGAGGGATTTGGAGGTGGGGCGACTTCCCATTGCTGTTGTGCCATATTTGTAATCTACCGCCGAATACTTTTCATTTGAGTCCCATATTGACATGATTGTCGAATAGACCTGTTTAGAGGAGTATTGGGGTTGGGGCGGCCCGCTGGGTACTAGGACCCAAATTTTAATACGATATTGGTTTTATATTTCGGAAATCGGGTAATAAATAAAGGTTTTATGGGCTTCAGGCTCTTAACCGGCAGATCGGTCTATATGGCAGCTATACCCAAATATGGTCCGATTTGGCACAAACGAAGATTTGGTGTCAGCTCCAATAAGTTGTCGAAATTCCAAGCCCAATATACATATTTGAGACAGATTTCGACCTTGCAAGGCGCCCGGTTTACATAGGGTCTTGAAATTATGCACACGATCTCGCAAACACCTCTGCTCTAATCATTCCAAAGAGATATCTATACCCGTTCTCAAATGGCACATCTTTTACTACAAGGGTTGCCTTTTATATTTGGAGATTGGTCAAACTTTGTGTTGCAATCCGCCAACTGACAGCTCTATCGTAAAGCTTGACATGTTTGAGGTTAGACGTACTCAGAATGTTTTGACATACGAGCGTAATTTGTGTTGTTTACAGTAACTTAAAAGATTCATTTCGCCGAAAAAATGAAATCAAATCGTACGATTATTTTTTACAACTTTCGACGTGGATTAACTCAACGACAGTGCATCGTTGAACTTAATTCAATTTTTGGCGGTGAAGGTCCATCAAAGACCAGTGTTTATCTGTTGGTATGCTGAATTCAACCGAGGTCGTAGTTCAATCCAAGACGAATTTCTTGAATGTCGTCCAAAATTAGTTGTTGTTCCAAACAAAAAAAACTAAATTCTTCCAATTCTCGCCAGAATTCGAACCCAGGCGTTCGTCGTCATAGTCGGACATGCAAACCTCTGAGCTACAGCGACCTATAAAAGACGTTTTTATTACCATTGTGTTGAATGAGGCCCCGCGATATCCATGTCGAATATGGTTAAGATGTGACCGAACGATTCTCCTCATGATGATGAAGTGTATCCAAAGTTCTGTCTGTCTGCCGAACTAAATGCGTTTTTATACCCACCAAGCACCTGCTATAGCTTCTATATAAACCGATAACCCGATTAGTCTTCTGCGGACCCCAGAGACCTCAATTTGTGCCAGATTTTCAGAAACATGGTACTTGAAATCCAAATGAGTTCATTTGTGGAAATTTCTTGCAAAATCCATATTGGTGGCTTCCCACCATTCGTCCCGAACGATTTTAACACAATTCTACTTGTATTTGCTTTGATATTCGTTGATATTTAACAAAAAGCAGCCAAGTATTAGAGGCCACAGTAGTCTAGAGATTACCATGTCCGCCTATGACGATGATAGCCTGGGTTCGAATCCTGGCGAGAACAACAGAAAACACATTCAACGGTGGCTATCCCTCCTCTCCTTTTCCCTCCAACATTTGTGAGGTACTATACCATTTGGTATGGCAGCCATGTGAAAAAACTTCTCCACAAAGAGGTGTCGAAACTGCGGCACCCTATTCGGACTCGTCTATAAAAATTGTTTCGGACAGCACTCATTGATATGTGAGGCCCCTGTTCATTAATGGAATCCTGATGGGCAAATTTGCATTTGCAGCCATAGGCAGTATCCACAAAATCTTAGCTTGCCTGTTCCGGATTCATAGTCATAAAATATTTCTAAAACTTAAATTTAATTCCACTTCTCTTTAAAAGTTTAAAATATGCTTAAATTTAAATAGTCTTCTCTCTCTCTCTGTCCCTATCTCTTTCTCTCACACTGACATATGAAAACAATTTTTTGTTGCCTACTTCAAGGCTATTCACACAAAAAAAACCCCTGTAATATTCTGAATATAAAAACGCGTTTTTATGAGTTCTTTCGTAATTTATATGCATCATGGCATGTCTTCAGGTGTTTTAAATTCAAAGCAGTTGAAATTTAAGTTCAGTTTTCATTAACATGGTCTGCCCGCTGATTATTAATCTCGTTTCCACTTCGCTTGTTCAACCCTTTAATTGAACTTTCGCTTTCATTTCAGTTCATTTCACTTGATTTCGTGCAGTATTTTTTTTTTACTTTTGCTCTTGCTCTCTTGTATTTGCTTTTTTTTTGTACTTTCATGCTTTTTAAAGCTTATTAAGATAATTTCGCTTCAGTACACATCAGCGCATCATGCCACAGCTAGCCAAGTTTGCAGCATTGCCGGGTATAATCATCATTATCAACGCCAGAGCCAACATCATCGTCATCATCAGTGTAGTCTCCTGCTCAGCGCATTGTCCTTGTCGTTCTCGTTCTCGTCATCATCATCGCCAGGGATTAACCTTGTTTTTATCACAACACTGTGAACCAATGGCATTGCTGCCCTACTCTTGGCCTAAGAGTAGAGGGAGGGCGAGAGGGAGGGAGGCCAGACGCCATGGCTTGCTAAGAAGCCATATACATTGTAGAGAACTCTCAGTCACTAGACATGTTCATCTTTGGCAGCTTGCAGTACAATGCAATGATTTCAGTGCTTAAGCAGCCTTGACAACCTTGAAGCTTATTATAATTTCACACAATTATTTTTAATTTCTCTATTTATTATCTATGCGCATTTGTGTTGAACAATCATAAATGTTGGAAAATGTTCACCATAGAGAATGACTAAAAATTGGGTCATTCTACTGTCTGTTAGTTGTATGGCAGCAATGCTAAAGAATTGCATTTTCCCCCTACTAATTCACAAACGCACTCAAACACACACACATACATGTATATATAAAACCCATTCTGCCTGAGCTTAATGCAATTTCTTTTACTTACTTTCCGTTATACTGACATTGGCTGATGCACCATCCTTTTTCGCTTGCATCAGCATTTTAAATGAAAAGGAAATTGAGTTAATGTTAAACTAAGCACAAATGCAAATTATATACCTATACTGCGCTACTACAATGCGCCCTTTACGCTGTGCTGGCAAAACGGAAACGGATGTAATAAAAATGGAATTGAAAGGTGTTATTAATGGACATGAGTTGATTAACTTTATTACTCTGTTATTTGGTTTTATCAGTTTTTTGCCTTCCTCCTTAAAACAAAAATCAACTAAAATTACTCAATGAGCTACAGCAGGTTCAAAGGGTTACAGTCATTTGGAATACCTGATAATTGCAATTGAATAAATCATTGAAATGAATTGTCTCAATTAGTCGTTTTTATACCCACCACCGAAGGATGGGGATGCGTTCGTTTTGTCATTCCGTTTGCAACACATCGAAATTTCCGACCCTAAAAAGTGTATATATTCTTGATCAGCGTAAAAATCAAAGACGACCTAGCCATGTCCGTCTGTCTGTTGCAGTCACGCCACAGTCTTTAAAAATAGACATATTGAGCTGAAACTTCGCACAGATTCTTTTTTTGTCCATAAGCAGGTTAAGTTCGAAGATGGGCTATATCTTGATATGGCCCTCATAGAGACCGATCCGCCGATTTAGGGTTTTAGACCCATAAAAACCACATTTATAATCCGATTTTACTGAAATTTGCGACAGTGAGTTGCGTTAGGCCAGTCGATCGGTCTAGATTTGGATATAGCGGCCATATAGACCGATCTCTCGATTTAAGGTCTTGGTCCCATAAAAGGCACACTTATTGTCTGATGTCGCCGAAATTTGGCACTGTGAGTTAAATTAGGCCTCTCGACATATTTATGCGATATGGCATAGATCGGTCCAGATTTGGATATAGCTGTCATATAGACCGATCTCTCGATTTAAGGTTTTGGGTCCATAAAGGACGCATTTGTTGTTCGATGTCGCCGGAATTTGGGACAGTGAGTTAAGTTAGGCCCTTCGACATCCTTCTTCAATTTGGCGCAGATCGGTCTCGATTTGAATATAGCGGCCATATAGACCGATCTCATGATTTAAGGTCTTGGGCTCATAAAAGGGGCATTTGTTGTCCGGTGTTGCCGAAATTTGGGACAGTGGGTAAAGTTAGGCCCCTCGACATCTTTCTGCGATATGGCATAGATCGGTCCAGATTTGGATATAGCTGCCATATTGACCGATCTCTCGATTTAAGGTTTTGGGCCCATAAAAGACACATTTGTTGTCCGATGTCGCCGAAATTTGGGACAGTGGGTAACGTTAGGCCCCTCGACATCTTTCTGCGATATGGCATAGATCGGTCCAAATTTGGATATAGCTGCCATATAGACCTATCTATCGATTTAAGGGTTTGGGCCCATAAAAGGCACCTTTATTGTCCGACTTAGCCGAAATTTGGGACTGTGAGTTGCATTTGGCTCTTTGACAACTTTCTCTAATTTGGCCCAGAGAGCTTCAGATTTGGATACAGCTGCCATATAGACCGATCTCTCGATTTAAGGGTTTGGGCCCATAAAAGGCACCTTTATTGTCCGACTTAGCCGAAATTTGGGACTGTGAGTTGCGTTAGGCTCTTCGACAACTCTCTGAAATTTAGCCCATAGAGGTTGTGATTTGGATATAGCTGCCATATCGACCGATCTCTCGATTTAAAGTCTTGGTAGGAGCTTGCTAAGTTCGGCCGGGCCGAATCTTATATACCCTCCATCATGGATCACATTTGTCGAGTTCTATGCGCGATATCTCTTTTTAGACAAACAAGAAATATTGAATAAGAACTGTTATGCTATTGGAGCTATATCAAGTTATAGTCCGATTCGGACCATAAACGAATGCCGAACATTATCGAACTCAAAGTGCAATATTTCAGTTCATTCGGATAAGAATTGCGCCTTGTAGGGCCTCAAGCAGCAAAATCGGGAGATAGGTTTATATGGGAGCTGTATCAAGCTATTGATCGATTCAGGTTCATATTCGACACGTCTGTTAAAAGTCATGAGAGAAACCATTGTACAAAATTTCTGCCAAATCGGATGAGAATTGCGCCCTCTAGAGGCTCAAGAAGTCAAGAACCGAGATCGGGTATATATGGCAGCTATATCAGGTTATGTACCGATTTGCGCCATACTTAGCACAGTTATTGGAAGTAATTCTAAAACACCACGTTTGAAATTTAAGTAAAATCGGACGAGAATTGCGCCCTCTAGAGACTCAAGACGTCAAGACCCAAGATCGGTTTATATGGCAGCTATATCAAAACATTCAAGCGGCTAGCTTTACTCCTTCGAAAGTAAGCGCGCTTTCGACAGACAGATGGACGGACGGGCAGACTGACGGATGGACGGACGGACAGATGATAGATGTTCTTTCGAGATCATGTGCATAATTTGAAGGCCTTACGATCTCCGGTTGCCTCTTGGCTGTGCTTTAAATTTGGTAACTTTGGCGTTTTAAAGTTAGGTCTGCCAAATCTTCGTTTGTGGTAGGATTTCCAAAATTCTTTTTGTTGGTTAGTGTAAATGCAAATTTTTCCCATGAACATTCCACTAAGGAACAGGGGCAAACTTCTCACATATCAATGATTGCAGTCCGATTCAAGTTTAAGCTCAATGATAAGGGACCTTCCTTTTATAGCCAAGTCAGAACAGCGTGCCGCAATGCGACACCTCTTTGGAGAGAAGTTTTACATGACATAGTACCTCACAAATGTTGCCAGCATTAGGAGGGGAAAACCACCACTGAAAATTTTATCTGATGGTCTCGCCAGGATTCGAACCCAGGCGTTCAGCCTCATAGGCGGACATGCTAACCTCTGCGCTACGGTGGCCTCCTTGTTGGTTAGTGTACAGGATGATAATCGACTTTTCGGGGATATTGCGATTTGTTTTCTACGAAGACATTTGAGATTAAATTTTCATGTTGATGCATGATTTGGATTGGTGACAAAATTTACAATGACTTTGCTGCAGTATGCATCAACATCCTATAATTCAGTTAAAGTTATACAGTTTGGAAGTCAAAATATATGAAAAGGAGAATTTTTTTTTGAATTTATAGGTCAAAAAAAGTATTTCCATTGATGAGTCAAGCGACTTGTTTGTAGGGATATTTGACCAATATCCAGCCAAAAAGTAATTTTGGAACTCGGACCATAATTGAAGATTTGGTAGCTCTAACAATTTTTCGAAATGCCAAGGTGGCAAACTTTAAGTCCCTGCCGATCCACCATGGGCCTTGAAATTTGCACATAATTTTTATTATTTTATTTTTCGATTCTATTCCACTGTGCACCGATGAACTGACTTCTAGAGATTTGTAAGATTTATCTTCTTGGAAAGCCTTTGGTTGACAGGCAGAAGTACAGAAGAACGGACGGACAGTGCTTACGACTAATTTACTAAAAATGTTCCTACGATTAAAAATAGTTTAAAGGGTGTCAAATCAATATTTGAATGAGTTGCAAGCTACTTCTATCAAAAACAGTACCAATGACTTCAATCAAGAACTACTTTTTAAATACAAGTTTTTATGTTAAATATTTTACAACAAATTGAATGCAAATTCTTTAACCCTTGCACAAAAAACCAGTTTGGCAAAGGAATTTGCCAAAAAAAAGATCCCAAAAAGTAGAAAAACAATAAAACAATCCAACTTTTCCACATTTCAAACCGTGAGCAAAAATGTGCATCCTTTTCCAGCACAGTGGCACTTTTACGCTGCCAAATCGGTAAAGCTTTTTGTGCCATAGTTCCTTTTGCTTCTATTTCTTCTGTAGATGTGTGTTTTTTTTTTTTTGTATTTTTGGTAAAAGGAAAGTTCATTGTTCTCGGTTATATGCACTTGTGCTCAACGAAAAGGCAGACAGAACATGGAAATAAGGAAACACGCACACACACACACACATGATCTACTACTGGTCGTCATTGCAGAACGACGGCCAAGTATTCAACAAACAAAAAAAAAAAAACAGAAGCACACTAAAATTCCACCACGAAATGCCTCAGTATTGGGTGGCCGTGTAAGTGAATGTGCCATGGTGTCTGAATATGCGAATGTTCTCTTTGTCCATTTTCCACTATGTGTGTGTAAGTGTGAGCTTATGTGGTTGAGTTGGGTATGTGTGAATGGCACTAGCGACGCCATAAATTCAATGTTTTGTGGTTTTAAGTATCAAGCTGTGTCTCTCGACGTGCATCTGTAGCATGCATTTAAGTAAGTGTGTGCGTGTGTGTGTGTGTGTGAGTGCAAGTGAATGCGTCTGAAAGTCGACATTTGCGACTGCAAAAGTCTATGTCTGTGTCGTTCGATGATGTGTTTTCACCACTTGGATGGATATAATGTTAAGCTTACCTACCCCTCTCGCAGCAGTCTAGGCAACACCATTTCAATTTGTCCGTCCATCTGCAATGAAAAGACAAAAGAGACAATGCAATTTTAATGGTAAACCAAAGGGGGGGAAAAAACCCTAGAAACGACCACGCCTACATGTGGTGTTCCATAGAAATGGTAATAGCGTGGTTATCCCATCGAGCACAGTGGGCTGCATACGACAAATGAGAAGATAATTTGAAGGATAGTCTAATGGTCTTGATTGTCTTAAAATTTTACGGCTATCTTGCTATGGCCGTCCATCTCTTGCTACAGTCTTCAAAAGTTGAAATATTGAGCTAAAACTTTACAAATAACAAACAAAATAGCCCATGAACATTCCATTAAGGAATATGGGCAAACTTCTCACATATCAATGAGTGCTCTCCGATACAAGTTAAAGCTCAATGATAAAGGGACTTGTTTATGTGTATAGCCGAGTTTGGGCGGCGTGCCCAAGTGTAACGCCTCTTTACACAGATTTTTGGAATTTTTTTCCTTAAACAGGTAAAGTTCGGTGATAGGCTATATCGGACTACATCTTGACATACCCCTGTACATACCGATTTAATACCGGTCTAAGAGATACCCCTAAGAACCGCATCCATTGCCCCAAATTTTGCACAGTGAGTTGCACTAAGACCTTCAACATCCGTGCCCAATATGACCCAGGTTGGTCCATATTTGGATATAACTGTCATAGAGATCGATCTCAAGATTTAAGGTCTAAAGCCCATTAAAACTGCAGTTTCCCGATTTTGATGAAATTATTTAAAAATAGAGATATTGAGCTGACATTTTGCACAGAGTCTTTTTGTCCATAAGCAGGTTAAGTTCGAAGATGGGCTATATCAGACTATAGCTTCATATAGCCCCCATATAGACCGATCCGCCGATTAAGTGTCTTAGGCACATAAAAGCCTCATTAATCATCCGATTTTGCTGAAATGTAGGACAGAAAGTTGTGTTAGGCCTTTCGACGTCTTTCTTCAATTTGGCCTAGATCGGTCCAGGTTTGGATATAGCTGCCATAAAGACCGATCTCTCGATTTAAGGTTTTGGGCCTATAAAAAGCGCATTTATTGTCCGATGTCGCCAAAATTTGGGACAAGAAGTTAAGTTAAGCCCCTCGATATACTTCTGCAATATGGCACAGATCGGTCCAGATTTGGATATAGCTGCCATATAGACCGATCTCTCAGTTTTATTCTTTGGGCCATAGAAGGCGCATTTACTGCCCGATGTCGCTTAAATTTGGGACGGTGAGTTGTGTTAGACCCTTTGACATCCTTCGTCAATTTGGCCCAGAGCGGTCCTGATTTGGATATAGCAGCCATATAGACCGATCCTACGATTTAGGGTCTTAGGGCCATAAAAGCCCCATTTATTATCCAATTTTCTGAAATGTGGGACAGCGAATTGGGTTAGGCCCTTCGATATCCTTCTTCAATTTGGACCAAATCGGTTCAGATTTGGATATAGCTGCCATATAGACCGATCTCCCGATTTAAAGTTTTGGGCCCATTAAAGGCGTATTTATTGTCCAATGTCGCCGAAATTTGGGACATTGAATAAGGTTAAGCCCCTTGACATACTTTTGCAATATGGCATAGATCGGTCAAAATTTAGATATAGCTGCAATATAGACCGATTTCTCGGTTTTAGGCTTTGGGGCCATAAAAGGCGCATTTATTGTCTGATGTCGCTGAAATTTGAGACAGGGAGTAGTGTTAGGTTCTTCGAAATTTTTTCTGCAACTTGTCCCAAATCGGTCCAGATTTGGATATACCTGCCATGTAAACCGATATCCCGATTTATAATCTGATTTGACTGAAATTTGACACAGTGACTTATATAAGGCTTTTCGACATCCATCTTGTATACGGTTCAGATCGGTTTATTTTCAGATATAGCTACTAAAAAGACCAATATTATGTTATATACATTTGAACAATGTCTTGTACTTATTATTGGGTTGCCCAAAAAGTAATTGCGGATTTTTTAAAAGAAAGTAAATGCATTTTTAATAAAACTTAGAATGAACTTTAATCCAATATACTTTTTTTACACTTTTTTTCTAAAGCAAGCTAAAAGAAATAGCTGATAACTGACAGAAGAAAGAATGCAATTACAGAGTCACAAGCTGTGAAAAAATTTTTCAACGCCGACTATATGAAAAATCCGCAATTACTTTTTGGGCAACTAATAGTATTTGGTCCAAATCGGAAGATATTTCGATATAACTGCTATGGGACATAAGGTATGCAATTTTCACCGGATTTTTGATGAAAGTTGGTTTACGTATATTCCTGAGGTGGTGGGTATCCAAAGTTCGGCCCGGCTGAACTTAACGCCTTTTTACTTGTTTAAAATATAGCTATCATATATACTGGTCTCCCAAAATTGGTTCCTAGGACCATGCAAATTCAAATTTGTCTTTGAACATTCTATTAAGTAACTGGGTGAAACTTCCCACATATCAATGAGTGCTGTCCGATTCAAGTTTAGCTCTATGATAAGGGTCTTCCTTCTTATAGCCGAGTACGAACGACGTGCCGCAGTGCGATACCTCTTTGGAGAGATACTTAATATGGCATAGTACCTCCCAAATGTTGCCAGGATTAGGAGGGGATAGTCCCCGCTGAAATGTTTTGCGATGTTCTCGCCAGAATTCGAATCAAGGCATTCAGTGTCACAGGCGGAAATGCTAACCTATTCGCTACGGTGGCCTGCAAGACCGATTTCTCTAATATTTCGCACAGTGAATTATGTTGGACCTCTCAAATGAGTATGGTTTACATCAAACCATACTTAGATTAAGGTGCCATATATATGCTGATCTCCTAAAATTGAAATCTTTAAAGGCGTAGTTATTACCCGATTTCGTTTCCATGCTGCAGTAAAGCTGCCTTCTGGAATCTTTTCTGCGAACAGACCGTTAGAGCTAATGAAGCCACCCAGCCAAAAAAGTTTCTCTCAAAAACCTATGTCCGTTAGTAGACGATATGGGAGTCTCCCTCCCATAAATGGGGCTCATAACAACACATTTTCCACATGCCGTGTGAGAACAGGTAGAGACATCTCTTTGAAATCGGATCACAATCGTAGGATTGGCAGCCTCAACAAATTTTCAGAATACCAAGGTGACCAACTTTAGAGGCCCGCCCATGTCCGCAGAAACTGCTCTACGGGCGACCTCATGGTATTTCTGTCGGAACGTTGGAGTCGCTCAATCCACCAGTTTGATGATAGTAAAGACAAGACATTTGATAGGGTCTAGCTCGGTGCACTATTATCAAAGCTTGTCGCATTTGGAGTCGGTACTGGCTTCTTTCGATTTATTTCGAGCTTTCTCAGAGATCGCACTATACGAGTCGTTATAGATGGGTTCTCATCCAATGAGCATCAATTGACTGCAGGTGTACCCCAGGGCTCTGTCCTTTCTCCTTCTCTTTTTCTTATTTTCATCAACGATCTGTTGAGTCAGACATCGAATCCGTTCTACTCATTTGCGGATGACGGTAACCTCTGTTTTTCGTAATCATTCGACCAAAAACCGAGTCTTCGAGAGATTAGGGAGAAGAGGCAGATTATGGACGATACACTCTGACAGGATTTGCTGGCCACAATTGAGTGGGATCAATTGAATCGAGTATATTTTAATGCACGGAGGACTCAATGCTGTTTATTGCCACACAAACGATTCGTTGACCCATTACGATCATCTATGTCTATCAACGGTATAGATGTTGAACAGTCAGAAGCTCTTGATGTTTTGGCCATAAAAATACAAAGTAATGTCCGTTGGTCTAAACATGTATTTGAAGTGTCAAAAAAAGCATTCAAGTGCTTAGACTTTCTTAAGTGGTGTAAGAATGATTTCATTCCTTCTGATCTTCTTAACATCCATACCACTTTCATAAGACCGAATGTGGAGTAGAACTCACATGTATGGGCTGGAGCTTTAAAATCATCTCTGGAGGTACCGGACCGTATACAGAGGAGATCGTTGGCGTTGATTGGGGACACTAGGGTATCCAACTCTATTGGCTCCTTTGAACATCGTCGCAATGGGGGTTGTTTGGCGCTGTTCTATCGGTACTTTCATAGTGTGTGTTCATCTGATATTCTCCTTCTTATTAATGAAATACTAGACATTCCAGGATCTCACACCCGTTTGTAATTGATTGGCCAGCGTATCGGACAATGCATTTGAGAGAGAAATTTTATTTCATCCGAACCGTTTGTATGTGAAATCGACTTCCGCCTAATGTTTTTCCCAAACACTATGACATCCAATGTCAATGTCAAGACAAATGTCCATAAACACTACATTCTTTGCTTCCCTCCAATTCCTAATTTCCATTCAACAACTTAATGCACTGCATTCCTAGCGGGCATCCCCTGCGTGTTGGTTGATAGAAAAAAAGTCGCCCTAACAACCTAGGATCTTGAAATTATGGACAGGAATTCGCTAGCACCTCAAATTTCAAAGAGATATCCCTATCCGTTCTCAAACGGAATTCTTTGATAGGAAAAAAGGCGCCCGAACAACCTAGGACCTTGAAATTTTGACCAGGAATTCGCTAGCACCTCACTATTCCAAATTTCAAAGAGATATCTCTATGCGTTCTCAAACGGCAATCTTTTTACTAGTTTTTGTTCGATTTTCTCCCACTGTGCGTCAGGACTCACGGAGACACCAGAATATTGGAATGATGAGGTTGATCGAAGGCTTATCATTACAGATTTTATGGTAAAGGAAACCACGAGGAGCTTCAAACCATTTGAGTCACCTGGACCTGATGGAATATTTCATATGACTGGGCATGGGTTAACCCAGAGAAGACTGTACTCTGGCTGTTAACTATAAAGACGAAGGTGGGCCAGTTTGACCCACCACGTATCCTCAACGGAACGATTTCGATATCTGAGAAGATCAAATACTTAGGAGTGATTTTGGACAGGAAAATTAATTGGAAGTGTCACCTTAAGGAGCGCACCGAGAAACCTGGAAATGGGGCTGAATCCGGGGATTGTTTACTGGCTATACAAGAGCATGATTAGCCAAATTCCTATTTATGCCTCAGAAGTTTGGTGGACTGCGATGGAGGAAAAGTAGTACAACTGTTTCAGAGAACATGTTGTCTTGGCATAGATAGGGCGATGATTACCACGCCCACTAGGGTGCTGAAGACTATCCTAGATATCCGTCCTATAGACATGCAAATTAGGTGTGAGGCGGCCACTGAGGTTATGAGACTTATGAAGATAAGAGAATGGATAGCGAAAAGAAACAGGTCACACCATCGCTGTATAGTCGAGGCACCGATAGGAAATCTGGAAAGAATGGAAGAGGTTTCCGTTTAAATATCTGAGATGAGACGATGCTTGAGGTCAAATCCCAGGCACTTTTGCCAGCGGCACACTCTTGGAGTGGTGGAACTCTGGTATTGTCATCTGGAAGTTTGTGCTGAGTCATAGTTGTAGGAGAGAACGAGATTTTTTTCGACTGCCTGACCATTATGCCGTCTTGCAGGCGGGGATCCAAACGATCACGGAACGCGCGAGGTGGTGTGGTGTTAATGCGAAGTCGTCGAGTGTGAACATATTTTCGGATAGTAAAATGGCTATCAGGGCAATGACAATCAGGAGGATAAGGCCACAAAAACTTTCTATCAGTATAAACCAATTGGGATTGTCAATGGGCCGTATCGATCTATGATAAGATATAGCTCTCATAAAAGCCGATCTCCCGATTATACTTCTTGAGCCTCTAGAGAGCGCAACTCTTATCCGACTTGGCTGCAATGCCGCATTTTATGACACTCAACAGATGTATGATCCGAATCGATGCAAAACCTAATATAGCTCCCAGATAAACCGGCTCCTTGTCTGATTTGGCTGAAATTTTGAACAGAAATCTCTCCTACCATATCCAACGTACGTACCAAATATGGTTTGAAGCGGTCTATAACCTGATATAACTCCCATATAAACCTATCTCCCGATTGCACTTCTTGTGCCGCTAGGGGGCGCAGTTATTTTCTGACTAGGCTGAAACTTTGCACAACAATTTCTCCTCTCACTTTCAATATGCGTTCCCATTCTGAGTTGAATTTTTGCACATCGGTCTTAACCTGATATAGCTCCCATATAAATCTCCCGATTGCACTTCTTGAGTTCCTAGGGGGCGCAGTTCTTTTCTGACTAGGCTGAAACTTTACACAACAACTTCTCCTATCAATTTCAACATGCGTTCCCATTCTGGGTTGAATTTTTGCACATCGGTCTTAACCTGGTAAAGCTCCCATATAAACCTATCTCCCGATTGCACTTCTTGAGCCGCTAGGGGGCGCAGTTCTTTTCTAACTAAGCTGAAACATTGCACAACAACTTCTCCTATCACTTTCAACATGGGTTCCCATTCTGGGTTCCCATTCTGGGAAGCTGGTAAAGCTTCCATATAAACCTATCTCCCGATTGAACTTCTTGAGCCGCTAGGGGGCGCAATTCTTTTCTGACTAGTCTGAAACTTTGCACAACAACTTCTTCTATCACTTTCAACATGCGTTGAATTCTGAGTTGAATTTTTGCACATCGGTCTTAACCTGATATAGCTCCCATATAAACCTATCTCCCGATTACACTTCTTGAGCCGCTAGGGGGCGCAATGCTTTTCTGGCTAGGCTGAAACTTTGCACAACAACTTCTCCTATTACTTTCAACATACGTTCCCGTTCTGGTATGAATCGGTCTATAATCTGATATAGCTCCCATATAATCCGATCTCCAGATTGCACTTCTTGAGCCGCTAGGGGGCGCAATTCTTTTCTGACTAGGCTGAAACTTTGCACAACAACTTCTCCTATCACTTTTAACATGCGTTCCCATTCTGGGTTGAATTTTTGCACATCGGTCTTAACCTTGTAAAGCTCCCATATAAACCTATCTCCCGATTGCACTTCTTGAGCCGCTAGAGGGCGCAATACTTTTCTGACTAGGCTGAAATTTTGCACAACAACTTTCAACATGCGTTCCCATTCTGGGTTGAATTTTTGCACATCGGTCTTAAACCTGATATAGCTCCCATATAATCCGATCTCCAGATTGCACTTCTTGAGCCGCTAGGGGGCGCAATTCTTTTCTGACTAGGCTGAAACTTTGCACAACAACTTCTCCTATCACTTTTAACATGCGTTCCCATTCTGGGTTGAATTTTTGCACATCGGTCTTAACCTGGTAAAGCTCCCATATAAACCTATCTCCCGATTGCACTTCTTGAGCCGCTAGGGGGCGCAATTCTTTTCTGACTAGGCTGAAACTTTGCACAACAACTTCTCCTATCACTTTTAACATGCGTTCCCATTCTGGTATGAATCGGTATATAAGCTGATATAGCTCCCATATAATCCGATCTCCCGCTTTTATTTCTTTAGTCGCTAGAGGGCGTATTTCTAATCCGATTTAGGTGAAACTTTACACAATGACTTCTTTAATATACATGCTAATTATGGTTGGAATCGGTTTAAAACTTGATGTTGCTGTCTATCTCCTGATTATACTTCTTGAGCCTCTAGATCTCTGGATTTTATTTCTTAAGCCCCCAGAGGGCGTATTTCTTATCCGATTTGGTTTTATCACTGGTTTTTATCATCCCACTGTGCCACATTATGTCATTTCAACCATTTGCTTGCCTGGTTAGTTTGGTTACATGCTCTGCTAGAGTCAGTGGTTAAGGACAATAGCAATGACAATTGTCGTAACTCGTTTAATTTTTGGTCATTTGTTTAAATCATTTAGCATAAAATTGTTATTTAGCAGAAAAACCAAAAAAATTTAAAGCTAAGCATTAACATCAGCATAGTATTGACAGTCCTATGCATTTTCCCTGACATTTTTGTCAAGGGGAGATCGGGGAAGGACATAGTAAACAATATAGCAAAAGTCGTCTCTTCTGATATGGCCATCTTATTTCCATTTAGCTAACATTTCAAGTTGCATACATGTGTTGCCAAGACATTTGTGATTGATATTCTTCCAATATAGAAAGAATATCGTAATGCCACACTCGCCTGCTCTCGTTAACATCCCCCAATCGACAGTATACCGATAAGATTTATAGTCAATTCTTTTAGTGTAGCATCTTCTGCAGCTTCTCAAAGGAATATTCATAATCTTTATATTTGCATATTCAAATGTCGTTAATCATTTGTAGCGATAAGTTTTCTTCAATAAATCTTGGCCTGTGATCACTGGAGCTACAAGGTCTCAAATGACTTTTTGATTTTCCATTTCCATTGTGGTGTCTTATGAAAATTCATAAACTGCTACTACTCGTACGTACATGGGAATTTGATTATTTGTATAATGGACACATGGAAGCGGCATAGCATTAGGAGTAACTAAGGCAAGCATTAGCAAGGCAGATAACTATAGGGGAAGCACCACATTGTCTTTTACCTCCTCTTAATGGACAAATGTTGCAGGCAATCAAATTTCACTTATATACATATATGAATTGCCTTAAAATTGAAAATTTTATGAAGAAATTATATTACAGGAGAGGATATGAGGGACCAAAAACTTAGTTTTATAAAAATACTGAATATCAGTCGCAGTGCAGAGTCTAATGGAGTTACTGTGAATATTTATCATTACTGATAAATGTTCAATTAAAATCGAAACCAAAGAAAAGTAGTAATAAATTGTTGGCAAAGTAAAATCAACTAAGAGTAAAGTTAGGCTAACTTAACTCAAGTTTTAAAATTTTTTGAAAGGGTGAAAAAAGCAAATCATGCTCTATTCTACTCCAAGGGGGATTGGTAAAAGCGGGGGTGTAAACCATGTCTCATGCACTCGTAATAAAGTGAAAATGCTAAACCTTTAAGCTATATGGTGTTGTTGCTTGGTGGACAATAGTTCAAAAGTCCCTCCACTGTTTTAATTCATCTGTTCTGGATGCCAGGCTACAGAGTTATTTGTAGTAAGCCCAAAGAGCAATAGGTGACAGATGGTCACATACTGAAGGCTGCGAACGCTCCATGACTATGAGCACCTCTCAGGTTCGAACTCTCAGTTCCGAGTTGTGTGGTGTTCATCGTCATAACGACAAGCTCGGCTGAGAGATACCGGGAACGTCTACAATTCGCGGACAATCAGCGATATCGAGTGCAGAGTCTCAATGAGAGGCCGGCCGGCACCCGTTCTGGCTTAAATACTGAGTGCCTGAATAAAACTCGATATGACAAGGCGAGTTATTGGCACATTTAAATAACCACGGCGATCGGTTCGAAACCAGCTTGCTCACATATGGAGCTCTGACGAGGATCGCAGCCTCCACATACAAATATGTGAGTACTACAAAAACCATCTCCCTCTCGAAAGATTTCAGAATTGATTACCCAAAGCTACAAAAGAGGAGATGAAACTTCGCCTTTCCGAGTTCCTCTGGTCACAATCTTCCTTATCGAGCCCTCTGCCAATGATGTGTTGATAATTTGGCCTTTGAGCATCGTTTCAAACCAATTTACCAAAACAATGGGATCTTCATGTCCCCCAGAGCACGATGCATGAACTCCAACCTCATGTTGTTAAAAACCCCTTCTATGTCCAAGAAAGCCAGAGCGCCAGGTATGAACTCCAACTTCACGTTATTAAAAGCATATTCTATGTCCAAGAGGGGGGGCCAAACTGAATGCGCCCACACCCAAAATACCCTCGATGTAGCCAAGCACATCATGAATGGCAGCCTTAAAGCCTTCAAAGTGAACGATGAGCGGATTATTGGCATGTACTCTTTGGGTACAGAATGGCTTGGATTTCCCGCTTTCGGGATAAAAACAGCCCACTCGGTACATAGCCCAGCAAAACACAGTTCCTAAAAATCAGTTCAAGGAGTCGTGTGACAATTGTCCTGCCCTTTGTAGCATCGCAGGGCGTCCGGTTTCGTTGACTTGTAGTGTTCAAACGACTATCTTATCGGACTATCTTCCCTTCCGTTGTTATGTCCTCAATCACTGACATGGACTCGGCGCTATGTTGTATAAATGGGACATGGATACCATCCGGGTTAAATGACCCACCGGTCACGCGGTCCTAGGGTACTAGGAAGTGCGAAGCAACCAGTAGCGCGAGCGTCTCAGAGCTAGATTTCTTCCGAATCCCTCATCTCTTAGAATGCTGTGAGAGCAATCTGCAGAACTTAGAGGAGCCATTCACTCCCTCTATCAAGAAAAATAGACCGATGGATGACTTCCCTTCGCTCCCTGTATAGGTCCAAGTCCGCACGCTGGTCCTCAATCACTGACATTGACTCGGCGCTATGTTCTGTAAATGGGACATCAATACCATCCGGGTTAAATGACACACCAGTAACGTGTGAGTACCCTAGGAAGTGCGTAGCAACCAGCAGCGCAAGCTTCTCAGAGCTTGATTTCTTCCGAATCCGTCATCTCTTAGAATGCTGCGAGAGCAATCTGCAGTACCTGGAGGACTCATTCACTCTCTCTATCGAGAAAAACAAACCAATGGATGATTTAACCTCACTTTTGTACTTGTTTAGGGTTTCTCTGCATAAGTCCGAGTCCGCACGCTGTCCCTACTATAGATCCTCCTCGTAGTCTGCTTTAGTCTCTTTAAGCCCCCGTTCCACCAAACAGGTTGCGATATCTTACCCGGATATGTTAGATGGCAGTTCTTCTCATAACTAATCAACAGTAGGTGGGCTTTTGCTTATTGAACAGTAGATGGACCTTTGAAGCATCGTCCACCAGACCACCACACCATGTATCATTAATGGTCTGACAACTGCAGTATATAGCCAGTGCATGACACGCGGTTTAAACCCCCAACATTTACCAATGGCTCTCTAGCAGGCGTAATGGGCAATAGTTGCCTTTCTTGCACTTTCCTAAATGTTGGATTTGAAGTTCAATTTCCAATCCAGCAAAATACCTAAGTATTTTGCTCTTTCAGTAAATTAAACATTCTCTCCACCCAAGGAGACAGGTTCCATTGTAGATAAACTCTCTTTTGTCCTTTTTTAGGGACTCCCTGTATAGGTCCAAATCCGGAAGCAGGCCCTACTATAGAGCCTCCTCATAGTCAGCCTAAGTTCCTGTTCCATCAAACAGGTTGCCATGTCTTACCAGGATATGTCAGATGACAGTTCTTCTCATAACTACTTAACATGGTTCCCGTCAGCAGATTTGCTGCCAAATCAAGCTCCTTTCTATCAGTAAGCCAGGTGCTTATGGTCCAAATCTTTGTTTCAATGCTCCTCGCATAGGGGTTCAAGTTGGTTTTTCAGGATTTTCTGTATGGGTGGTCGTTTTTCAGAGTTAACATCAGATCGAAGAAGATATATGTATAGTAAGAAAATTAACGCTCCTTGGACATTCTCCAATCCCTTAAAATAGTGTCATCGAGATATGTCAACATTGAGTCTATCACCTCTGACATATTATGTGTGGGGAAAGTCGGGTCATTACCGATATTACAAACACGCAGGCCGGAATTTAGAATAAACTCATGAATCGTCTCACCTCTCTTATTGATGTCCGTTCTTCCCATTGTGACTGGTGCGCATTGTATCGCAGCCCAAGAATAGCAGCAGCCTCCGGTCGTCTCCTCGTAGGGCTTGTAAACCGAAGGGGAACCAGACTTTTTGGTCTCTAATCTCCAGTAGTCAGATCACCATTGCTATAGTTTGATTGAAGAATCAAGTTTAAACTTTTCCTTTCCAAAAAACATGTCCTTTTCTTATCATCAGAGGGTGGAGTAATTCCTATTGCTTTTTGCCATGGTCTTACAGTCCTGTTTGATTTAACCTTTATAGTCAGTTTCGCTACAGCTACTGAAGAAGATATATCTATGGTCAGAAAATGAACCCTCCTTGGAAACTCTCCAATCCCAATATAGTGTCATCCAAAATAGTGTCATTGGTATTTGTCAAAGTTATGTCTATCACCTCTGACCTACTATGTGTCTGGAAAGTCGGCACATTACCGATATTAGAAACACTTAGGCCGGAATTTAGAATAAACTCATGAATCGTCTAACCTCTCTTATTGATGTCCGTTCTTCCTATTGTGAGTGGTGCGCATTGCATCGCAGCCCAAGAATAGCAGCAGCCTCCGGTCGTTCTCCCACACTAGCCTTTGCACTAGCTTTTTAGGCAGGTCCATCTCTTCGTAAGGCAGGGAAACCGATGAGGTTAGCAAGGTACCAGAGTTTTTAGTCTCCAATCTCCCAGTAGTCAGATCTCCATTGCTATTAAGTTTAAACGTTTCTTTCCCAAAATACATGTTCTTATCTTATCACTAGATGGTGGAGCAATTCCTATAGCTTTTTGCCATGACCTTACAGTCCTGTTTGATCTAACCTTTACATATCCCTAATGATGTTCACACCTGATGTCCTAGTGTTGACGCAATACCGAGATCTCCGCTAGAAAAACTTTTTTTTGTCAGGTAGGCGTATACAGATCTCAGTCTCTTGGTCCTCAAGGAAGACCTCGGGTCCTCTTTCTGCTTTAGATTTGATCTAGCATAAGCTTCTAGATGCCAATACCAAAGATCCGAAAATCGAAGACCGTGCACCTGGCAGCAATACCTTAAACGAGACATCAAGTGTCATATTAGGTATCCGATCCGAAATATCTTCCATTCCATCCAGGTTTCCAATCGCCGGCTCGATTATGCGGCGATAGTTTAACCTGCCCCTATCTTCTACTTCCCATCACCTTAAGACTCATATCTGCAGTGTCCGCCTCATACTCAATCTGTAAGTCAATGGGTGGAATATCTATAATAATTTTCAGGGCCCTAGTGGGCGTGGTCCTCATTGCCCCGCCCATGCCAAGACCACATGTTCTCTGAACCTGTTGTATAATCCAGGGATGCAGAGTCTAGCACTCGACTCTGACACCGGGTCGAAGTCGGAGAGCACTTCGGAGTTGTGGCAAGCATGCCCAACTCCGAGCCAAAGTCCTACATCGGCTCAATAGTCCGACTCCGGCTGAATATTCCGACTTCGACTCCAGCTACTAAAAATCTCGACTCCGGACGACACCGCAGCCCTAGTGTAATTCTTGCGTTACAGTTTTTATACCCTCCACCATAGGATGGGGGTATACTAATTTCGTCATTCTGTTTGTAACACCTCGATATATGCGTCTAAGACCCATAAAGTATATATATTCTTGATCGTCGTGACATTTTAAGTCGAACTAGCCATGTCCGTCCGTCTGTCCGTCCGTCTGTCCATCCGTCCGTCCGTCTGTCTGTCGAAAGCACGCTAGATTTTGAAGGAGTAGACCCAGCCGCTCGAAATCTTGCACAAATACTTCTTATCAGTGTAGGTCGGTTAGGATTCTAAATGGGCCATATCGGTTCATGTTTTGATATAGCTGCCATGTAAACCGATCTAGGGTCTTGACTTCTTGAGTCTCTAGAGGACGTAACTCTCGTCCGATTTGACTGAAATTTCGCATATAGTGTTTCGCTATGATATCTAATAACTGTGCCAAGTATGGTTGAAATCGGTCCATAACCTAATACAGCTGCCATATAAACCGATCTTGGGTCTTAACTTCTTGAGCCTCTAGAGGGCGCAATTCTTATCCGATTGGAATGAAATTGTTTTGCTATGATATTCAATAACTGTGCCAAGTATGGTCCTAATCGGTCCATAACCTGATATAGCTGCCATATAAAACGATCTTGGGTCTTGACTTCTTGAGCCTCTAGAGGGCGCAATTCTCTTCCGATTTGGCACAAATTTTGAACAACGGCTTCTACCATGGCTATCAACATACGTGTGCAATATTGTCTGAATCGATCTATAGCTTGATACAGATCCCATATAAACCGAACTCCCGATTTCGCTTCTTGAGCCCCGAATCGGACTATAACTTGATATAGCTGCTCCTCCCTGCTTATTCATTATACTTTGTTTGCCTAAAAACAGATACTGCGCAAAGAACTCGACAGATGCGACCATGGTGGAGGGTATATAAGATTCGGCCCGGTCGAACTTAGCACGTTCTTACTTGTTCTCTCTCTCCCAGTCCACCAAATTACTGAGGCGTAAGAAAATATTGGTCTAACCTAGCTCATGTATTGCCAGTTGACTATCCTCGGATGCAGGCTCTATTATGAGTCTACGGCCCGTCTATATAGTGTCCATCATCTGTGTGCCTTTTTGGTACGCTCCCAAATGTGACACTTTCAGCTCAGTTTCCTGTCCAAGATCACTCCTAAGTATTTGACCTTTTCAGATATCGATATCGAAGTGTTGAAGAAACATGGTAAGTCAAATTGGTCCACCTTAGTACTTCTCGTGAACACGCTGATTTAAGTCTTCTCTCGTTTAACACTCATACCCCTAGGATTACAAATTCATTTAAAATTAATGGATTTACGTCCTGACCCAATTGTGCAATATTTTCCAATATATGATTTTTCGTATTTTTCTCATATTCTCTACCTTATCATTTCTGATATGCCAGAATAAATTGCAACACATTGCCAATCATGTGCAATAATTCGTAATAATTCTACTGATAGAAGCTATTATTTCGGTTTACTTGATTGCAGGTTACATAACTCCCACACACACACACACACATTCATCGCATAACACATAGAAGACAATATGATGACACCAGCAATCATGATTTAATGCTCACACTCAATTTTCTTTCAAAATTGCAGTTTGATTCCATTGTTTATATGTGTTTTTTTAATGCACTCGTATTTGTGTGACTGTGTGTGTTTGTCGATTTCATAGTCAATTGCAAGGTTTAACTTCGAAGAATATAACAATTGCAGTGGAAACAAACACAAACAATTCATAATGCCAGTGCATTTACCAATACCTTATCGCAGTAATGGAGACATTCTTTCCAGTAGTGTAGTGAGGAACTAAACAGATTTTGATTGGAGAAAGATTTTGATGGAAAAGAAGAATGATATATTCAATGAAAATATAATAAAATGAAATATAGTGAAAGAGAAGGCGTATATATTGGGAAAGAAGGAAAATAGTATGCTTAATTTACAAAACAAGTAAAAGTTTGCCTAGTTCGGCTGGTTCGAATCAAGGGGGCCCACAACCATCGATTCTGCTAAAAGTTAACTCAAAACGGGGAAATACGTTGTACGAAGTTTTGGGAAGATTGGTCAATAAATGCGCTTGCAGTGGCTCTAGGAGTGAAAATCGGGCGATATCTATGTATGAGAGCTATATCTAAATCTGAACCGATTATCATGAAATTCACCAGTAAAGTCGAGAGTGATAAAAAAAATCCTTCCTGCTAAATTTCGAGAGAATCAGTTAACAAATGACAATTTTATCGCATTATTACTGAAAATCGGACACACATACATATGGGAGCTATATCCAAATTTGTACCGATTTTTTCCAATTTCAATAGGTTTCGTCTCTCGGCCGAAAAACATTACTATACCAAATTTTAAGACGATCGGATGAAAATTGCGACCTGTACTTTGTACACAAATTAACATGGACCGGCAGACAGAGAGACAGACGGACATAGCTAAATCGAATCAGAAAGTGAAATCTGAGTCGATGGGTATACTTATCAATGGGTCCATCTCTCTTCCTTTTCGGAGTTACAAACAAATTCACTAAGTTATGATCATGGTTGAAGGTAGGCAAGGTAAGAGTGGTAGTCTATTTCCAAACAGACTCACAGACCAGCCCTTAGTAGGAATCGAACCCACGACCCCGCACTGGTAATCCGAGTACGCTACCAACTCAGCTACTGGGACGACCTATCTGCCAAAACAGGTTAACATTAAATCTCCTAGGGGCCGTAAGCAGCTAATCGATACATCGGCTTATGTAGTTTTAGACGCATTCGGACCATAATTACCATGGGTATTGGAAGTCAAAACAAAATACTGTGCACAAAGTTTCAACCAAAACGGACCACCATTGTGACTCTCAGTGGCTCAAGAAATCAAATCGGGAGATCGGTTTATATGGGAGCTATATCTGGTTATAGAGTTGTTGAACGTCTTAACAGAACACTGCGTGCAAAATTGCAGCCAAATCGGGCAAAAATTGCGGTTTATAAGGACTCAAGAAGTCAAATCGGGAGGTCGGTTTATATGGGGGCTATATCAGGTTATAGACCGATTTGGACCATACTAGGCAGAGTTGTTAAAAGTCAAAACAGAACACTACATGCTAAATTTCAGCCAAATCGGACATAAATTGCGGTTTGTAAAGGCTCAAGAAATCAAATCGGGAGATCGGTTTATATGGGAGCTATATCAGGTTATAGACGGATGTAGACCGAACTTATCACAGTTGTTGAAAATCATACCAGAACATCGCGTGCAAAATTTCAGCCAAATTGGGCAAAAATTGCAGCTTGTAAGGGCTCAAGAAGTCAAATCGGGAGACCGGTTTATATGGGGGCTATATCATGACCTATATATGTAGGTCCATCGACCTACATGGATATTTAGTATAGGTGCAAAATTTCAAGAGGCGTTCGCGTTTACGCGTTCGACCTCTATCGTGATTTCGACAGACGGACGGACGGACGGACAGACATGGCTAGATCGACTCAGAGTATCGACTCAGAGTATCGAGACGATCAAGAATATATATGCTTCATTGAGTCTTAGACTAATATTTGGAGGTGTTACAAACGGAATGGCTAGATAAGTATACCCCCATCCTATGGAGGTGGGTATAAAAAATCGATACAGATTTGGATATAGCCCCCATTCATATGTTCATCCGATTAATATGGTCATTTGTTAACCAAATCTGTCGAAATTTGGCTGGAGACATTTTCTCTTGACTTTCGACAGTACTGATGAATTTTATAGAAAACGGTTCAGATTTAGATATAGTTTTCAGATATATATTTTACCCGATTTTTACTTCTAGAACCACTACAAGCGCATTTATTGACTAATCTTGTCAAAATTTCGAGAGAATCAGTTAACAAATGACAATTTTATCGCATTATTACTGAAAATCGGACACACATACATATGGGAGCTATATCCAAATTTGTACCGATTTTTTCCAATTTCAATAGGTTTCGTCTCTCGGCCGAAAAACATTACTATACCAAATTTTAAGACGATCGGATGAAAATTGCGACCTGTACTTTGTACACAAATTAACATGGACCGGCAGACAGAGAGACAGACGGACATAGCTAAATCGAATCAGAAAGTGAAATCTGAGTCGATGGGTATACTTATCAATGGGTCCATCTCTCTTCCTTTTCGGAGTTACAAACAAATTCACTAAGTTATGATCATGGTTGAAGGTAGGCAAGGTAAGAGTGGTAGTCTATTTCCAAACAGACTCACAGACCAGCCCTTAGTAGGAATCGAACCCACGACCCCGCACTGGTAATCCGAGTACGCTACCAACTCAGCTACTGGGACGACCTATCTGCCAAAACAGGTTAACATTAAATCTCCTAGGGGCCGTAAGCAGCTAATCGATACATCGGCTTATGTAGTTTTAGACGCATTCGGACCATAATTACCATGGGTATTGGAAGTCAAAACAAAATACTGTGCACAAAGTTTCAACCAAAACGGACCACCATTGTGACTCTCAGTGGCTCAAGAAATCAAATCGGGAGATCGGTTTATATGGGAGCTATATCTGGTTATAGAGTTGTTGAACGTCTTAACAGAACACTGCGTGCAAAATTGCAGCCAAATCGGGCAAAAATTGCGGTTTATAAGGACTCAAGAAGTCAAATCGGGAGGTCGGTTTATATGGGGGCTATATCAGGTTATAGACCGATTTGGACCATACTAGGCAGAGTTGTTAAAAGTCAAAACAGAACACTACATGCTAAATTTCAGCCAAATCGGACATAAATTGCGGTTTGTAAAGGCTCAAGAAATCAAATCGGGAGATCGGTTTATATGGGAGCTATATCAGGTTATAGACGGATGTAGACCGAACTTATCACAGTTGTTGAAAATCATACCAGAACATCGCGTGCAAAATTTCAGCCAAATTGGGCAAAAATTGCAGCTTGTAAGGGCTCAAGAAGTCAAATCGGGAGACCGGTTTATATGGGGGCTATATCATGACCTATATATGTAGGTCCATCGACCTACATGGATATTTAGTATAGGTGCAAAATTTCAAGAGGCGTTCGCGTTTACGCGTTCGACCTCTATCGTGATTTCGACAGACGGACGGACGGACGGACAGACATGGCTAGATCGACTCAGAGTATCGAGACGATCAAGAATATATATGCTTCATTGAGTCTTAGACTAATATTTGGAGGTGTTACAAACGGAATGGCTAGATAAGTATACCCCCATCCTATGGAGGTGGGTATAAAAAATCGATACAGATTTGGATATAGCCCCCATTCATATGTTCATCCGATTAATATGGTCATTTGTTAACCAAATCTGTCGAAATTTGGCTGGAGACATTTTCTCTTGACTTTCGACAGTACTGATGAATTTTATAGAAAACGGTTCAGATTTAGATATAGTTTTCAGATATATATTTTACCCGATTTTTACTTCTAGAACCACTACAAGCGCATTTATTGACTAATCTTGTCAAAATTTTGCACACAGCTTTCGTCGGCGTATTACCAGAATATTTATAGAATTGGGTTGAAATCGGTTCAGATTTAGATATAGCTCCCCTATATATCTACGTCCGATTTGAGAAATATTGCAATAAAGTGCTCATTTGTTAACCGAATCTCTCGTAATTTGGCACGAGGGATTTTCTCTTGACTATCGACGTTACTGGTGAATTTCATAGAAATCGGTTCAGATTCAGATATAGCTGCCATATATGTATGTTGCCCGATTTTCACTTCAAGAGCCAGTGCAAGCGCATTTATTAACCAATTTTGCACAACACTTTCCTCGACGATTACCACAATGTTTGTAGAGTTAGGTCGAAATCGGTTCAGATGTAGATATAGCTCCCATATAAATGGTTTCACCTGATTTTGAGAAATATTGCACTAAAGTGCTCATTTGTTAACCGAATCTCCCGAAATTTGGCAGGAAGGATTTGCTATTGACTCTTGACTGCACTGGTGAATTTTATAGGAATCGGTTCAGATTCAGATATAGCTGCCGAAATTTAGCACAACGCTTTCCTCGACGACTACCACAATGTTTATAGAGTTTGGTCGAAATCGCTTCAGATTTAGATATAGCTCCCATATATATGTTTATCAGATTTTGTGTAATTTGTAATAATGCTGTTATTTGTCAACCGTAGTTATTACAGTTTGCACAAATTTGCTAGAAATGTGAAACGGATTGTTTAATAACCCTTCTGAAAACACCCGCCGTGGTCCATCAAAATTGGTTCACTCTGTACTTATAGGATAGGTGTAGGGTATTATACAGTTTTCACCGCCTGACTTTTGTCTATCTTTATTATACCCTCCACCATAGGATGGGGGTATACTAATTTCGTCATTCTATTTGTAACTCCTCGTAATATGCGTCCCAGACCCCATAAAGTAAATGTATTCTTGATCGTCATGTCATTTTAAGTCGATCTAGCCATGTCCGTTCGTCTGTCTGTGGAAAACACGCTAACTTTCGAAGGAGTAAAGCTAGCCGCTTGAAATTTTGCTCAAATACTTCTTATTAGTATAGGTCGGTTGGGACTGTAAATGGGCCATATCGGTCCATATTTAGTTATAGCTGCCATATAAACCGATATTGGGTCTTGACTTCTTGAGCCTAAAGAGGGCGCAATTCTTATCCGATTGGAATGAAATTTTGCACGACTTGTTTTGTTATGATATCCAACAACTGTGCCAAGTATGGTTAAAATCGGTTCATGTTTTGATATAGCTGTCATATAAACCGATCATGAGTCTTGACTTTTTGAGCCTCTAGAGGGCGCAATTCTCATCCGATTTGGCTGAAATTTTGCATGAGGTATTTTGTTATGACTTCCAATAACCGTGCTAAATTAGGTTCAAATCCACCAATAACCTGATATAGCTGCCATATAAACCGATCTTGGATCTTGATTTCTTCAGCCTCTAGAGGGCGCAATTCTTATCCGATTTGACTGAAATTTTCCACGTAGTGTCTTGGTATCACTTCCAATAACTGTGCTAAGTATGGTTCAAATCGGTTCATGTTTCGATAAAGCTGCCATATAAACCGATCTTGGGTATTGACTGCTTGAGCCTCTAGAGGGCGCAATTCTCATCCGATTTGGCTGAAATTTTGCATGAGGTGTTTTGTTATGACTTCTAATAACCGTGCTTAGAATGGCGCAAATCGGTATATAACATGATATAGCAGCCATATAAATCGATCTGGGATCTTGACTTCTTGAGCCTCTAGAGGGCGAAATTCTCACCCGATTTGGCAGAAATTTTGTACAACGGCTTCTCTCATGACTTTCAACATACGTGTCTAATATGGTCTGAATCGACTAATAACTCCCAATTCATAGGACAACACATTGTAGAAATAAGAAATTATTATGATAGAGGCTTCTTACAGTCTTCTTCGAATGTTAACCATATTTGAGCAATTTAAAATTATATGATTCCTCCCACAAGTTTCAGTTAATTCTGACTTATCAATTGTTGGCAACAAAGCGCTTACGCACACATCCTCTCATACACAAATATTATTATGAAACGCAATTTTCTTCCTGATTTCCTTGAAATTTATTGCAACTGTGCTCTATGTAAATTTGCCTTTAATGGATAATTTTCTTTATCTGTATCGTTTCCTTAGCATGAATTTCCTTATGTGTTTGACCTACTTCAGCATCAACACTCTCAAAGACACTCTTAGTCGCATACTTCTCTATATGCATGATGTGTGTATGTGTGTTTTTGTGGGTTTTGGTGTCCCTGTCTCATTGGCAAACAAAAAAAAAAAGTTTTCCTTCAAGGAAGACGAAGAAGAAAAAAGGAACTAAGCAGGAAGAAAAAAGTAGCAGAAATAAACGAAAATTTAAATAAAAATAAATTTAAATTATGTGTTAATGTTATTCCTGTTCCAATAAATGTTGCCATTTACACACACTTACAAGGCCGGTAAAAAGAAAATTTGCCACATACAATCAGGCGACGTTGTAGTATAGTAGGGGGGTAATATGGCGATATGGTCTTGAGTCTCTGTGTATGTTATGTGTATCATTTATAGCAAGTATTTATGCTTAACACATACATATAAAGAAAGACAGTGGTTTCTTATTCACACAGAGGGAAACTAAATTTTAAATGTGATTTTTTATAAATATCATCCTAAGTGGAGGGTGAAACGCTACGCACTATGGACGAATCCTTATGAAGTACAACTATTCTTCATCGCCATAAAATTCCAAATCGATCTAGCATTTCAACGAAAACATTATCCGCTTAAATTCTGAAATAGATATGACCAACGTTGCATGAGGGATTAAAAATTGGCAACAGAGGTTCAAATTTGAATAAAGTTCCCATACAAGGTTAGGTTAGTTTGAAAAGAGGGTACAGATATTAATCCGCCCCATGCCACTATGGACATACACCTAAGCAAAACTATAAAGTAACCTCTAAAAAGGTTAGTTTATAGTTATTAGAGGTTAGTTTATAGTTATGGGAGCTAAATACAAAGAAATCCTTAATTTTTACCTCCTAAACTATTTGAGTCCTTACTATATATAACTTGAATACTAAGTTTTGTATGCGATGTGTAGCGGACTTCTTCCGGTACATACTGTTTTGTCTCATTTCATGTTTGCAAGACATTTTTTTTGAGGTTCCAATCATGGTATATGAGTTTAAAATCATATTGCGCAGGCGAGATAATGCATTCATATCCCCACCTTGTCAACTCTAGTCTGACAAACTTAAGCTGCTAACCATTCAGCTCCTGCTGCCTTGTTGTTCTTCAGCTGGGTTACCGCTGTAGAACAACAAAGCCAGGCAGCATACAACCTATACAGACTTCTGTGATTGGGTCTGTGAGAAAAAAAATATTTTTATACCCTACACCATAGGATGGGGGTATACCAATTTCGTCATTCTGCTTGTAACACCTCGAAATATGCGTCTGAAACTCTATAAACTCTATAATTCTTGATCTTCATGACAATTTAAGTCGATCTTGTCATGTCCGTCCGTCCGTCCATCCGTCCGTCTATCGAAAGCATGCTAACTTTCGAAGGAGTAAAGCTAGACGCTTGAAATTTTGCACTTTTTATTAGTGAAGGTCAGTTGGGATTATAAATTGGCCAAATCGGCCCATGTTTTCATATAGCTGCCATATAAACCGTTTACTGACATGGCAAAATACCTGGACAGGAAATTAAACTTCAAACCAAATATTATAAAAAAGGCAAGAAAGGCAACTCTTGCCCCATACACCGGCAAGAGGATACCTGAGGACGACATCATCTGATACAATGAATTCAATACCACAACTAATGCCTGTGCGGACACGTTGTTATTCTTGATGCAATGCCAGGCAGTGTGAATTACACCCTGCCTGAGTCGCTTTTTGATCAAAAGAACTGTACTACGATTCCTGATAATTAGACTTCTTTACGGATGGTTCCAGACTAGACAACCAAGTGGGCTTTGGGGTGTACTCTAAAGAACTTGGATTCGTGATATCGAAAAGTTTACCCGTTCACTGCAGTGTGTATCAAGCGGAGATCCTTAGAGTTAAATAAGTGGTGTTATAACATAAATATTTTCTCAGCTATCAATTACCTGGAGAAAGTATTACTGAATTTAAAACCCGCCCTCAACTGTCGCAGATCTCTCAACGAGATGGCTGAAAAGTTCAAAATTCATCTATTCAAAGATGTCCCAGGGAATTGTAGAGCAGACGAGCTTGCGAGACTAGGAACTACTATGCACTTTCCAGGGGAACTGTAATCTGTGGGTATGTCTCTAGCGACATGTACACTAATTCTTCAAGATTAGGCTCGACGGGCGGCAACGAATGACAGATGGTAACAAAGTGCGGGATGAGCAGCGTTGCTGTCACTGGCTAGAACAGACGTCTCAGTCATTGTACCCACAATGACAGGTCACTGCCGGATTGGAAACCATGCTGACAGACTGATGGTTGCAAGCAATGACTTCTGCTTAAGCTGTGAGGACGACGACGAAGACGAGACGATCTGCTGTGTGTGTGTCCTGAATTGGCAGTCAGAAGCTGTTCCATCAACATTCGAAATTTGTTGGGTTTTTAGAGCTATCTGGACGGTTGTCTTTTTATACCCTCAACCATAAAATGGGGTGTATACTAATTTCGTCATTCTGATTGTAACTACTCGAAATATTCGTCTGAGACCCCATAAAGTATATATATTCTTTCGTCGTGAAATTTTATGTCGATCTAGCCATGTCCGTCCGTCTGTCCGTCCGTCCGTCTGCCTGTCGAAAGCACGCTAACTTCCGAAGGAGTAAAGCTAGCCGCTTGAAATTTTGCACAAATACTTCTTATTAGTGTAGGTCGGTTGGTATTGTAAATGGGCCATATCGGTCCATGTTTTGATATAGCTGCCATATAAACCGATCTTGGGTCCTGATTTCTTGAGCCTCTAGAGTGCGCAATTCTTATCCGATTGGGATGAAATTTTGCACGACGTGTTTTGTTATGACATCCAACAACTGTGCCAAGTATGGTTCAAATCGGTCTATAACCTGATGTAGCTGCCATATAAACCGATCTTGGGTCTTGACTTCTTGAGCCTGTAGAGTGCGCAATTCTTATCCGATTGGAATAAAATTTGGCACGACGTGTTTTGTTGTGATATCCAACAACTGTGCCAAGTATGGTTCAAATCGGTTCATAACCTGATATAGCTGCCATATGAACCGATCTGGGGTCTTGACTTCTTGAGCCTCTAGAATGCGCAATTCTTATCCGATTGGAATGAAATTTTGCACGACGTGTTTTGTTACTATATCCAATAACTGTGCCAAGTATGGTTCAAATCGGTCCATAACCTTATATAGCTGTCATATAAACCGATCTTGGGTCTTGACTTCTTGAGCCTCTAGAGGGCGCAATTCTTATCCAATTTGAATGAATTTTGGCACGTAGTATTTTGTTATGATATTCAACAACTGTGCCGAATATGGTTCAAATCGGTTCATAACCTGATATAGCTGTCATATAAACAGATCTGGGGAGTTGACTGCTTGAGCTTCTAGAGGGCGAAATTTCTATCCGATTTGGCTGAAATTTCGCAAGACGTTTTTTATTGTTACTTTCAACAACTATGTCAAATAAAGTACAAGTCGGTTCATAACCTGATATAGCTGCCATATAAACCGATCTGGGATCTTGACTTCTTGAGCCTCTAGAGGTCGCAATTATTATCCGATTTGCTTGAAATTTTGTACGACGGATTCTCTCATGACCATCAATATACGTGTTTATTATGGTCTGAATCGGTCTATAGACCGATACATCTCCCATATAAATCGATCTCTCTATTTTACTTCTTGAGCCCCCAAAAGGGCGCAAATCTTATTCGAATTGGATGACATTTTACACAGATCTCCAACATATAATTTAATTGTGGTCCAAACCGGATCATATCTTGATATCGCTCTAATAGCAGAGCAAATCTTTTCTTATATCCTTTTTTTTGCCTAAGAAGAGATGCCGGGAAAAGAACTCGACAAATGCGATCCATGGTGGAGGGTATATAAGATTCGGCCCGGCCGAACTTAGCACGCTTTTACTTGTTTCTACTATTACTGTGGATTCACAATGAGTCTGAAGGCTACAAACAGAATGACGAAATTAGTGTACCCCCATACTCTGGTGGAGGGTATTAAAAGAAGTTTGGATGACAGGTCTATGTTTCTTAACAGACTCGCTTAAACTATTGCAGTTCTTGCGATACCACAGTAGCGACAACCCTGCTTTTTGTGGGAATCAAACCCACGACCCCTGTTCTGGTAATTCGAGCACGCTACTATCTCGGCCACCATAGCGACTCAAAAGTAACTTTGAAAGCAATCAATGTCAGGATTTCTGTGCTAATAACAAAATCCTTAATTTGTATACCCACCAACATAGAAGGGGGTGTACTACTATAGTTATTCCGTTTTTAACCCTTTGAAATATTGATCTAGGACCCCATAAAGTATATATTGTTGATCGTCTCGACATTCTGAATCGAACTAGCCTTGTCCGTCCGTCCGTCTGTCGAAATCACGATGGCGGTCGAACGCGTAAAGGTAGCCGCTTGACATTTTGCACAGATACTTAATATTGATGTAGGTCATTGAGGATTGCAAATGGGTCATATCGGTTCAGATATGGATATAGCTTCCATATAAACCGATATCCCGATTTGACTTCTTAAGCCCCTGGAAGCCTCAATTTTCATCCGATTTGGCTGAAATTTTGCGTGTGTTACGACTTCCAACAACTGTTTCAAGTCGAAATCGGCCAATAACCTGATATAGCTCCCATATAATTTGATTTCCTTAGCCCCTGGAAGCCTCAATTTTCATCCGATTTGGCTGATTTTGCATATGGTGTTCTGTAATGACTTCCAACAACTATTTCAAGTACCATCCAAATCGGTCAAGAACCTGATATAGCTCTCAAATAAACCGATCTCCCGATTTGACGATTGAAGCCTCAATTTTTGCCCAATTTTGCTGAAATTTTGCACAAAGTGTTATGACTCTCAACAACTGTGCCAAGTATGGTCCAAATCAGTCTATAACAAGATAACTCCCATAGCTTAGCAGAATCCATGGTGGTGGGTTCCCAAGATTCGGCCCGGCCGAATTTAGCACGCTTTTACTTGTTATCCATACCACTCCCCTAAGTCGGTTCATGTATGGTAATGTATACCTACCTAAGTGCCGGTGTCAAATGGCCACAAAAGCTTGGCAATTATATAGGAAAGGCTTCAATGTCTCATCATCTTCCCCAAATGTCCTACACATGCTATCACTCGCGGCACCTATTTTGTATAAATGATCTCATAGTCCTATATGTCCCGTTATGATACCTAAAGTCCTTTGCGTCCCGTTATGATATCTCCTTATTACTTTCTTTCAGTAATAACTTCGTCTTCTCACGATCCGCAACTCTCCACGGGTTTTCGTCATCCTACCGACAGTTTCGCTGTTCAACAGCGTTACATGCGCCTTTGCCGCCCATTCCATCCGAAGTCCTCGCGTTAACACCATACCTCCTCACACATTCCATAATCGCCCGGATCTCCGTTTGCAGAACCGTATTATCAGAAACAGATCCCAGCTCCAGGGTTCTCAATGTAGAACCCCAGGCCCAATGCCTCCTCCAGCTGTCACATTCAACGTTCTCACGATTCCACCTAAAGCATTCCGTGTTCCCCCGGATAACCACCTGCAGGTCCTTATTATGGTCAGGCAGTCGGAAACAAATGTCAGTTCCTAGGCGCCCAATGTAGACGCTAGACCCACTTTGTCGTCTAGCTTTGATCAATCCGTGAAGCATGAGCTTCCAGATGCAGCTATCAGAGTTCTCTCAATCCTGTGCCACCAGCAACAGCGTCGCACACTCGATTGCAAGTCTCGTCTCAGCTATCCGATCAGAAACGAAAAATAGAATATATCCTCTCTAGGAGTAGACAATTTTCTTAGTCTTTTGGCGTTTGCCTCCTCTCTGAGCACAGGCATTTACAAAACTAATGTTGAAGAATTTCACCGTTATACTAATTGTAGCGAATCTTTCGTTTACTCAAGCAACATGATTTATTCTTCCACTAACCCCAAATCCGAACGCGCAAGTAACCTGGAGAAAATACAAAAATTCTATAGAAAAAGGGTGTAATCACTCTACTTACTTTACTTTAATTGACTATGACCAATTAAAGTAAGTTGTACTAGGGGCCCGGTATTCAAACCAAATATGACGCATATCAGACCACATTTACATATAGCTACCATATAGAATGATCTTCCAATTTAGGGTCTTAGTTCCATAACAAAGCGGATTTGTTGCCAGATTTTGCTGCAACAATGACTTGTATAAGAGTTCTCGGGACCTGAATCAAATATGATCCAGATCAGCCCCCATTTGAATATTACTATGGATGTGGTAGTGGAGTTGTTAAAAAAGCGGGTGGTTAATTTATCTATGGTGGTGGGTATCCAAAAATCGGCACGGCTGAACTTATCACCCTTTCACATATGAAATTTTTGATGATATCTTATACAACATTCAAAGTTTCACACTTTTTAAAGCCAGTGTTCACCAATACATGTAAATATACATACATGAAAATTTAAATGAAAATAAAAAAACCATACAACATCTTATAGTATCGGAAAAAATTTTGTTTCTTTCCCCTCTGAAATTATTTGGATGTATGCAAAGTCATGAAAAAAAAAAAACGAGAAAAACCTCATTGTATCTTCAGAAGGAAATAAATATTTTCCTATACTTATTTTTTTCTCATTTCTGACACACAAAAATGATAACCTTGTATGATAAGAGAACCTGTACACATATAAACCCACATACGACTCTCTCTCGCTCTCTCTTTCGCTCTCTCTATCTGCTAACTGCTTATGGCATATCATTTGTAGACTTTCAGTTGGAATGGATACTTAACATTACCACACGGAAGGCATTTAAACCGCAAAAATATGATAAGCAATGAGTGTTGGAGTGTTTGAGTATTGGGTATTATCCAATTCCTTTCTCGCCATAAATATTATAAAAAATCATAACAGTGTAAAATGTGGAAAGGAAAAAGAGCCAAAGTACTAAAGCTTAACTATATTTGATACATCCGTTTCCTTTCTAGAGTTATGAAGTGGAAACTAGAGTGTCCCACAAAAATAAAAAGTATTTTGTTGAAACGCATACCCTCCATTTTTTTTTTTTAGGTCCAAATGACCAAAAAAAAACCAGTAAGGAAGGGCAAAAGTCGGGCGGTGCCGACTGTATAATACCCTACACCTACCCTATAAGTACAATGTGGGACCTATAAATATATGGGAGCTATATCTAAATCTGAACCGATTTTGACCAAACTCTATGTATATTGTGGTAGTCATCGAGGAAAGCGTTGTGCAATATTTTGGTAAGGTTGGTCAATAAATGTGATGGCAGTGGCTCTAGGAGTGAAAATCGGGCGATATATGCATACGAGAGCTATATCTAAATCTGAACCGATTTCCATGAAATTCACCAGTAACGTCGACAGTCGTAAACACATCCTTCATGCTAAATTTCGAGAGAATTGGTTAACAAATGACCATTTTATTGCATTATTACAGAAAATCGGACGAACATATATATGGGAGCTATATCCATATATGAACCGATTTTTTCCAATTTCAATAGGCTTCGACTCTAGGCCGAAAAACTTGCCTGTACCAAATTTGAAGACGATCGGATAAAAACTGCGACCTGTACTTTGTACACAAATTAACATGGACAGACGGACAGATTGGTTGGTTGGGGCAAAATTAGAAATCTCTCTATAATGCATTATCCGGTTCACTGGCCAATCAATTACAAACGGCTGTGTGTTCCTAGAATGTCTAGTATTTCTAACAAACATCCTTACATCAGAAATAAGAAGACGAATATCAGATGAACACACACCATGAAAGTACCGATAGAATAGCGCCAAACAACCCTAATTGCGACTATGTTCAATGGAGGCAATAGAGTTGGATACCCTACTGTCCCCAATCAACGCCATCGCTCTCCTTCGTACATGATCCAGTAGCTCTAGGGATGATTTCGAAGCTCCAGTCCATACATGCGAATTGTACTCCATCTTCGGACTTATGAAAGTGGTATAGAAGAAGTTCCTTCTGATCTTCTTAAACCTAAGGAAGCCTAAGCGACTATGTTAAATGGAGGCAATAGAGTTGGATACCCTACTGTCCCCAATCAGCGCCATCGCTATCCTTCGTACACGATCCAGATGGAGTACAACTCGCATGTATGGACTGGAGCTTCGAAAACATCACTAGAGCTACTGGATCGTGTACGAAGGAGAGCGATGGCGTTGATTACGGACAGTAGGGTATCCAACTCTATTGCCATCAATGAACATATTGGCTTAGACTTCCTTATACCGTTTAAGGAAGCCTAAGCACTTGAATGCCTCTTCGACACTTCAAATACATGCTTAGCCCAAAGGACATCACTTTGTATTTTCATGCCCAGAACATTAGATACTTCTGATTGCTCAACATCTATACCATTGATAGGCCAAGATGATCGTAATGGGTCAGCGAATCGTTTGTGTGAGTCTGAGACTGAGTCTTCCGTGCATTAAAATCTATTCGATTCATTCGATCCCACTCAGAAATGGCCAGCAAATCCTGGCCGAGTGTATCGTCCATAACCCGCCTCTTGTCCTCAATCTTTCGCAAAATCGGCCTGTGGTGGAATGAGTACGAATGACAGAGATTACTGTAAGTCGCAAATGAGTAGATCGATTCGATGTCTGACTCAACAGATCGTTGATGAAAATAAGAAAAAGAGAAGGAGAAAGGACAGAGCCCTGGGGTACACCTGCGGTCAATTTATGCTCATTGCATGAGAACCCATCTATAACAACTCGTATAGTGCGATCTCTGAGAAAGATCGAAATAAATCAAATGCGACAAGCTTTGATAGTAGTGCACCGTGCCAGATCCTATCAAATGCTTTGAAGATATCCAGAGACACAACCTTACTCTTACCAAATAGGTAGATTAGGCGACTCCAACATTCCGACAGAAATGCCATTACATCTCCCGTAGAGCGATTTCTGCAGAACCCATACTGTCTATTGAAAGAAGGCCATTGGACTCTAGGTATCTCACAAGATGGTGATTAACCATGCTCTCCATAACCTTGGAGAGAGCGGAGCATATCGCAATTGGCTGGTAATTCGAAGGGTTGTTCGCCTCACCCTTCTTGGGTATTGGCTGAACGTTCGCATGTCCGCCTATGACGCTGAACGACTCGATTCGAATACTGGCGAGAACATCAGAAAATTTTTTCAACGGTGGTTATCCCCTTCTGATGCTGGCGACATTTGTGAGGTACTATGCTATCTTAAAACTTCTCCCCAAAGAGGTGTTGCACTGCGGGACGCCTTTCGGACTCGTCTATAAAAAGGAGGCCCCTTATCATTGAGCTTAAAAAAAAAAATTTTGAATCGGACAGCACTCAGTGATATGTGAGAAGTTCGCCCCAGTTCCTTAGTGGAATGTTCATGGGCAAAATTTGCATTGCAGTTTAACGACACACCAATCGCTATCGGCTATAAACTGCAGGTCCCCTATCATTGAGCTTTAAACTTGAATTGGACAGCAGTTATCGGTACAGGTGAAGTTATGCCGCAAGGAATATTCCTCGAAAATTTTTCAATATACGCAAAATCCTATTTAAATCACATTCTTTTAAGGTTCCACTTAATAATTATATTATCTCTTAAAAAAAAAACATAAACTCATAAATTCTACATTAAAAGTTTAACTTCCGCAGGAAATTATATCTCCATTATTTTCCTATAATAGGAACATTAATTTGTCATTTAAAAAGTCATATTAGAACATTTGTCAATATGTCTGCTAATGCAGCATTAAATGTTATCACATTGTTATTTATTATTGCTAACAGATAAGGACATAATGAGGACATTAAAATCCGTAATGCAATAGAAAAACAAAACATCGACAATTACGCCATTGAGATAATGGCTCACTTTGCCAGAAAGAGGTAGTTCATTTATTGACCCCAAACTATATATTGAGTAAAAAATAAGTAAAAAGGCATTAAGTTGGTCCGAGCCGAACCTATTTTACTATAACTCCACTACCATGCAAATGCAAATTTGCCAATGAACATTCCACTAAGGAACAGAGGCAAACTTCTCACATATGAATGAGTGCAGGCCAATTCAAGTTTAAGTTCAATGATAAGGGGCCTCCTTTTTACAGCCGAGTCCGAAGGGCGTACCACACTGCGACACCTCTTTGTGGAAAGGTTTTTACATGGCTGCCGTACCAAATGGTACAGCACCTCCTAAATGGCGTCAGCATTAGGAGGGTATAACCACCGATAAAAATTTGCTGGAATCGAACCCAGGCATTCAGCGTCATTGGCGGATAATCTAACCTCTGAGCTATGGTGGCCTCCACTTCCATACCCATAGTAACATCTAAATAGTGGCTGGTCTGGATCATATTTGATGCATGTCCCAAGCGAGAACTCTTATACAAGTCACAGTTTCAGGGAAATCGGGCAACAAATCCACTTTTTATGGGAATAAGACTCTAAAATGGATGATCGGTCTGTATGGCAGCTATATCTAAATATCGTCCGATCTGAAGCATATTCTGGTCGGATGACAGAAGGCTTAATACAAGACACTGTATCAAATGCCATTGAAATCGGAAAATAAATGCGTATTTTATGGGATTTAGACACTGTGTCGGCAGATCGGTCTATATGGCAGCTATATCTGAATATAGTGTGATCTGAACCATATACTCGTATTAAGTCGACTGCACCATATTTAAGTGAAATGGGGAAATAAATGCAACTTTTATGGGTTTCAGACCCTTATTGGCCAGATCGATCTATAAGGCAGCTATATCCATACATGGTATGATTTGGGCCGTTCAATAACTTAGCCTGTGTGCAGCAAGAAGCACATCTCAGCTCAATATCTCAATTTTTTAAGGCTGTAAGCATGATTACACCGGAGGGACAGACAGATGAATGGACAGACGGACGGACAAACACACAGACATCGTTAAAAGTCCCAAGAATTTTACGATGATCGAAAAAAATTCGAAAAATCTACTCTTTATTGAAATTAAATGATAAAAATATTTTTTATATCCACCATAGGATAGGGGTTATATTCATTATACCCTACACCACCACTGAGGTACAGGGTATTAAAATTTTGTGCATTTTTTTGCAACGCTAAATAGAAGAGCTAGACCCATCGATAAGTATACCGATTGGCTTAGAATCACATCCTGATTCGATTTAGCTTTGTCCGTCTGTCTGTCTGTTCATGTATTGTTGTAATGAAGGTACAGGTTGCATTTGTTGTCGGATTTTCTTAAAATTAAGCATAAATCACTTTTTTGGTCCAAGAACGAACGCCATAGGTTTTGAAAAAAAGTCGGTCCAGATTAAGATATAGGTTCCATATACAATATATCTGTCATCCGACATGCCCTTTTAAAGCTGTAGAAGCCACAATTTTGGTGTGATCTTTTCCAAGTTTGGCATAAAGTTTTTGATGTCCCAATATGTGTGCAAAATTCGTTAAAATTGGTTCAGATTTGGAAATTTTTCATCAAAATCGGTTCAGATGTAGATATATCTCTCATATACATCTTTCATCCAATTTGACCTATTAGAGCTGTAGAAGCCACAATTTTGGTCCGATTCTTATCAGATTTGGCACGAAGTGCTTTTTGTGACGTCCTAATATATGAGCAAAATTTCATCCAAATCGGATCAGATAAAGATATAGCTGCCATACATATCTTTCATCTGATAGGCCTTTTAAAGATGGAGAAGCCACACTTTTGCTCTGATCTTTACCAAATATGACACGAAGTGTTTTTTTTAACGTCCCAATATTTGTGCAATATTTCATCATGATCGGATCAGCTGTAGTTATATCTCCCATTTCTATCTTTCATCCGATATGGCCTTTTAAGGCTCCAGTAGCCACAATTTTGGTCCGATCCTTGCAAAATTTAATGAAAATCGGTTCAGATTTAGATATAGGTTCTTGTCCAGTGTCATGAGGAAGAGTGGTTCCACAGCTTTCTCACCTGCCCCTGGATGCGAACGGAAGCTCATCACGACAAGTTCTAACGAATCTAGTGAGGATGAACTTCTGGTGGTATCAGAAGACGAGGCTAACACAACAGTGGTGGAAATTCTGAATCCTGCCTATGGGCCGGTTTCTACAGATAAATCTCCACCATTGTAAGGCCGCTTCGTCGGCACTAAAGGTACTCGTGATGGCAGGGGGATTTGACGTGGTTCTTATCCAGGAACCATGGGTGTGTGGAGGAATAGGTCGCAGTGTGTATCAAGCAGAGATCTTTGCAATTAAGGATGTGCTGGAATCGCTAAGATATAATGTCATTACGACGGTCGGCACAAATATCTACTCAGACAGGCAGGCAGCCATTAAATCCCTGGAGAACGTATTTCTGAACACAAAAACCGCCCTCGACTACCGCAGATATCTCAACGAGATGGCTGAACAGTTCAAAATTCACCTGTTCTAGGTGCCGGGCCACATAGATATCCCAGGGAACTGTAAAGCGGACGAGCTTGCGAGATTAGGAACTTCTATAGACATTCGAGAGATACTGAAATCTTTGGGTATGCCTTTAGCGACATGTAAGCTAAGTTTTCAGAACCAGGCCCGAAGGACAACGAATGATAGATGGTCACAAAGAGGGGGCTGTGGGCATTCCAAGACTATGTGGCCTAATCTAGACTTGAAGAGGTCTGCCATTGGCTAGAACAGACGTCTCAGTCATTGCGTCCGTCATGACAGGCCACTGACTAATGAGCATTTCAAAACTATGTGACCTAATCTAGACTTGAAGAGGTCTGCCATTGGCTAGAACAGACGTCTCAGTCATTGCGTCCGTCATGACAGGCCACTGTCTAATAGGAAAACATGCTGACAGACTGAAGGTTGTCAGCAACGACTTTTGCAGAAGCTGTGAGGACATCGAAGAATAAGAGATTGTAGAACCCCCTCTGTGTGTGTGTCCCGCACTAGCAGTCAAAAGAGGTTCCACTTTAGGTTCTCATTTCTTTGAAAACCTATCCTATTTAGCGGATGTTAACATTCGCAAGTTATTGTTCCTTAGCATATGGTTTATCCATATGCTAAGGAACAATAACAGGTGGATAAATGTTGTGTCCCATAAATATAAGGGATAAAGTGGCACAGGGCACGCCACAGGGGGGCATTTCATCGCTACTCCTATGGGTGACCACCATAAATGACCTATTACGGATGCTGACTGAGGAGGGGTTTGAACCCGTATGCTACGCAGACGATGTTATAATACTTCTGAGGGGTAAGGATCCGATCCAGCTATGCAGAAGGGCAGAAAGGGTCTTGCATATGACATATGAATGGGCTAGACTCCGAGGTCTCGATGTTAACCCAGAGAAGGCTGAAATATGCCTGTTCACGAGGAAGACGAAGGTGAGCCTATTTAACGCACCACGTTTCCTTAATAAGACGATTTCGATATCCGACAAGGTCAAATACTTAGGAGTGATCTTGGACAGGAAACTGAATTGGAAGAGTCACATTCAGGAGCGTACAAAGATAGTACATAGTACACAGATGTTGGGCACTATGTAGACGGGCCGTAGGCTCGAAATGGGGCCTGAATCCTAGGATAGTCCACTGGCTGTACAGAAGCGTGATTAGGCCAATACTTACTTACGGCTCAGTATTTTGGTGGATTGGTATGCAGAAAAACTGCAACATAAGGACCATACAACAGGTTCAGAGAACATGTTGTCTTGGCATAGGCGGAGCAATGAGGACCACGCCCGCTAGATCACTGGAGACTATTCTAGTTATCAAACCCATTGACATACAGATTAAGTGTGAGGCAGCCACTAAGGCTATGAGACTTAAGGCGATGGGAGAATGGATTGAGGATGGGAGCTGTTCATACCATAGCGGTATAACCTAGGCGATGATAGGAAACCTGGAAGAAAGGGGAGAGGTTTCCGATCGCATACCTGACATGAACCTTGAAGTCGAGTGCGAGTCACTGCTGCCATCGCCACAGTCTTGGATTGACGGAACCCTAGTATTGCCACCAAAGCTATAGGACAGAGCGGACCTGGGGGTTTACATGGAGAACCCAGGGACTGAGATCTATTTTAGACTGCCTGACCATAATACGCTCCTGCAGGCGATGATCCGGACGATCACGGAATGCGTGAAATGGTGTGGTGCTAACGCGAGGACGTCGAGTGTGAACATCTTTACCGACATTAAAATTGCCATAGGGGCAATAACAACCACGGACGGTAAGGTCACGAACAGTCTTGCAGTGTAAGAAGGAGATTAATGCCTTCTCTGCGTCGACGCAGCCCGAGTTAAGGGAGTGGGTGACGAATGCGCATGCTACATTGTGTAAAAACGAAACGGTCGGTAGGACGGCGAAAATCCTATGGGGGAATACAGATCGTGAGAAGTCAAGGCTATTACTGAAAGGAAGCAAGAAGGAGGTCAGTACAGCTATTGGTATCATAACAGGACACCTGGGACTACGAGCTCACGTGATAGCATGTGTAAGGCATGTGAGGAAGGCTTCGGGTTAACCGTCAATAAACTTGTCTAACCCGAAGCCTTTTGGGGCGACGCAGCCGAGTTAAGGGAGTGGGCGACAAATGCACATGCAACATTGTGGAACAGCGAAACGGTCGGTAGGACGGCGAAAATCCTATGAGGGGATCCAGATCGTAAGAAGACGAGGCTATTACTGAAAGGAAACAAGAAGGAGGTCAGTACAGCTATTAGTATCATAACGGGACACATAGGGCTACGAGCTCACGTGATAGCATGTGTAAGGAATGTGGGGAAGGCTTCGGGTTAACCGTCAATAAACTTGGTTAACCCGAAGCCTTTTGGGGCGACACAGTCCCAGTTAAGGAAGTGGGCGACGAATGCGCATGCAACCCTCTGAAACAGCGAAACAGTCGGTAGGACGGCGAAAATCCTATGGTGGGATCCAGATCGTAAGAAGACGAGGTTATTACTGAAAGGAAGCAAGAAGGTGGTCAGTATAGCTATTGGTATCATAACGGGACACATAGAACTACGAGCTCACATGATAGCATGTGTAGGGCATGCGGGGAAGATGATGAGACGTTGGAGCATTTCCTTTGTCATTGCCCGGCTTTCGCGTCTAACAGCTACCGTCACTTAGGTGGAGACACAATATCAGACCTGATCCAACTTAGGGGAATGGTATTGAAAACAATTAAGGATTTTGTAGGTAGCATGGAATTCCTAACTTAAAATTTTCTTTTTAGGGGTTAGTTTGTAGTTTTTAGAGCGCACAACAAGCCAACTACTGGCTTAGGTGTATGTCCATAGTGGCATGGGCGGATTAATATCTGCACCCTCTTTTCAACCTAACCTAACCTAATGGGCTTTTTAAAGCGATCTGGATGGTTCAACGATAGGAACTAGAAGGCATCTTCCTTCTTCTGTTTCTGTGGTATCACAATAGACAAAAACGTCTAAGTGAGTCTGATGGCAGACTGCCACTTAAACCTAACCTAACCTAGATATTGGTCCATGTATGTCTTTAATCCTGGCAAGACCATCAGAAAAAAATTTTTTAGCGTTGGTTTTCCCTACTTCATGCTGGCAACATTTGTGAGGTATTATGCCATGTAAAACTTCTCTCCAAAGAGGTGTCGCACGCCGTCCGGACTCTGCTATAAAAAGGAGACTCCTTATCATTGAGCTTAAACTTGAATCGTACTGCACTCATTGATATGTGAGAAGGTTTCCCCTGTTCCTTAGTGGAATGTTCATGGGCAAAATTTTGTATGTCTTTAATCCGAAATGGCCTTTTAAGGCTTTAGTCGCCACAATTTTGGTTTGAACTTTAGAAAATTTTGCGTGCGTCCTAGGATGTGTGCTAGAGTTTATTGAAGTTGGTCCATATTTAGATATATCTCCGACATATCTAAATCTGTAGTAGCGACCATTTAAGTCCTTTCGAAAAAAGCTTACAAGGTCTTATTTAGTTTTTCAAAAGGTATGCAAAATTAAACTCTGACTTCAATTCAACATAGGTTTCATATATTGAAAGTAGTATGTATTGGGTTGCCCAAAAAGTAATCGCGGATTTTTCAGGTCGGCCAAATGAAGTTGGTGATGACCAAATCAAAGCATTAATCGAATTGGATCGTCATGTAACTGAGCGTGAGATAGGAGAGAAGTTAAATATATCAAAATCAACCGTTCATTATCACATAAAAAGTCTTGGACTGGTGAAAAAGCTTGATATTTGGGTACCACATGTATTGAAAGAAATTCATTTATCAAACCGAATCAACGCTTGTGATATGCACCTTAAACGCAATGAATTCGATCCGTTTTTAAAACGAATCATAACTGGAGATGAAAAATGGATTGTTTACAACAACGTTAGTCGAAAACGATCATGGTCCAAGCATGGTGAACCAGCTCAAACCACTTCAAAGGCTGATATCCACCAAAAGAAGGTTATGCTGTCTGTCTGGTGGGATTGGAAGGGTGTGGTATATTTTGAGCTGCTTCCAAGGAATTAAACGATTAATTCGGATGTTTATTGTGAACAATTGGCAATTTGAATGCAGCCATCAAGGAGAAGCGACCAGAGTTGGTCAATCGTAAAGGTGTCATATTCCACTAGGACAACGCTAGACCGCATACATCTTTGGTCACTCGTCAAAAACTGAGTGAGCTTGGCTGGGAACTTTTGATGCATCCACCATATAGCCCTGACCTTGCACCATCAGACTACCATTTATTTCGATCTTTGCAGAACTCCTTAAATGGTAAAAATTTCGGCAATGATGAGGCTATAAAATCGCACTTGGTTCAGTTTTTTGCCGATAAAGGCCAGAAGTTCTATGAGCGTGGAATACTAAATTTGCCAGGAAGATGGCAAAAGGTTATCGAACAAAATGGCAATTATATATTTGATTAAAGTTCATTCTAAGTTTTATTAAAAATGCATTTACTTTCTTTTAAAAAATCCGCAATTACTTCTTGGGCAACCCAATATGTTGACTCGATGGAGCAGGGTGTTATACAGTCCGCTTTGCCTGACTTTTGCCTTTCCTAACTGTTTTTGCTAGTTTTATCGATTCTATACCACTGTGCAACGTCTCATTATTTTGCCCACATGCTATTACTTGCCTTAACTATTTTGCTTTAGTAAGGTCGTAGTTCTATGCGTCCCGTTATGATACCTATAACCTACTACTGACCTCCTTCTTACTTCCTTTCAGTAATAGCCTCGTCCTCCCACGATCTGGATCTCCCGATAGGATTTTCATCGTCCTACTTATTCTAAATTATAAATTTACCATGTGTAAGTTTTACACATTTAAATTTCACACACCGTTTAATTTCGATTATAGCATAAATCTTAACGCATATTGAAATATTTAGGTTTATTCTCATGCTCATGCTGGTTTTCGTTGTTTTATGAAATTTATGGCATATAACTTTAAAAGTAAGTGGAGCTGTCGATTGCCCCTTAGTGCGAATACTTGTTATTGAATGGCAATTTAAAATTTCACATTCGCCATGATGTCTCCATTTTCAGAAAATTTCACTAATTTTACAGCTCAAGCAAGAAAAACACATTAATTTTCCTATTTTATCTTCTTTACAGCCACACATATCCGTTGCCCAAAACCCCCCCACAAGCAGTCTACAAGCGAACCCCTGCTCCGACTACACTCAGCAACAAAGATGCTCATGCTTGAGATGCCATTGTAACACATTGCCTTGGTATGTGTTGGCATTCATACTACGACATAGAATTTCTCTCCCTCCCCAAAACCAGAAAACCATTTTGCGGTTAGCGGTAAGGTAAGCTTTAAAGCAACCAACAAGCAAAAAACGCGAGTGGGAGTAGTATAAGTGTGTGTGAGCATGTGCATGTATGTTTGGCAAATGTAAGCATAAAGTCACATAAATATACGAGAGTCGCTTGGTTTAACATGTAAGAGTTTGTTTGTGTGCGTGTGTGTGTGTGTGAGTGAATATGTTGTGACTTTGTGTGACTCCAAGCCTCTGTGTGTTGTTATGTGAGAGCCTTAGTGTTAATAGCATTGTCTATGACTGGAATGAGCGGAATTCCTTAGTTCGATGGTGTTTTTTTTTTCGTCTTACTTTCTTTTCTTGTAACTCTGGAAATATTTGAAAATTTGCATATATGTGCTCGTGTTCGAGAACACATATCCATATGCTATGAAACCTATATACTGGCATTCTTCTATGTATACGTTTATAAACATCTTAGCAAAAAGCTATGATTTTCTTTTTTTTCTAATTTTCTTACAGCTACACATCTGTGGCATAATTTATTTGTAAAAGCTCACATATTTGACAATGTAATGTGGAAAATTTCTGCAAGATATAAAATCGGAAAAATTGCCATGGGGAAATATTGGCTTTTTAAATAATGCAATTTACTTTGCAAATAAATTCAGCATTCCATGCAAAATTTCAAAATCAAAATTAATGTTTTTGACAAAGAGATAGAAAAAGAGGATATGCATAAAAGGTCCGGTAATGAAATAAGGTTGATATTCTGTTCTCAGTACAGCTGAAAACGAAGTAAACGGCATTGAATTTCTATAAACCGCTAGGAATTTCTTTCTAGGAGGCCACCGTACCTCAGAAACGCTTAAAATGGAGGAATTGGCAAATAATTTTAAACACAAATTCAATAAACTGCTAGAGTTTTCATTTTATTAGGCCACCTTAGCCCAGAGGTTAGCATGTCCGTCTATGACGCTGAACGCCTTAGTTAGCATACTGGCGAGAACATCAAAAAAAAATTTTCAACGGTAGTTTTAACCTCCTTATGCTGGCGATATTTGTGAGGTACTATGACATGCATAGAAGCCATATAAAAACCTCTCCACAATGAAGTGTGGCACTGCGATATGCCGTTCGGTCTTGGCTACAAGAATTTTAAGCTTGAATCGGAGAAGTTGCCCCTGTTCCTTAAGGGAATGTTCATGGGCTAATTTGCATTTCGCTAAGGATTTCTATTTACTCAAAACCTAAAATTTTTAGGTCGGTTCGGATTATATTTATTTGAGTTGCCCAAAAAGTAATTGCGGATTTTTCATATAGTCGGTGTTGACAAATTTTTTCACAGCTTGTGACTCTGTAATTGCATTCTTTCTTCTGTCAGTTATCAGCTGTTACTTTTAGTTTGCTTTAGAAAAAAGTGTAAAAAAAAGTATATTTGATTAAAGTTCATTCTAAGTTTTATTGAAAATGCATTTACTTTCTCTTAAAAAATCCGCAATTACTTTTTGGGCAACCAATAAATGGGTCATAACGGGACATATTACGATATAGGTTGGGTTAGGTTAGATAAGTTTGAAAAGAGGGTATGGATATTAATCCGCCCCATGCCACTATGGACATACACCTAAGCCAGTAATCGGCTTGTTGTGCACTCTAAAATCTAAAAAGTAACTTCGAGAATGGAAATCTAATTTAGGAATTCCGAGCTACTTACAAAATCCTTAATTATATTCCATACGACTCTCCTAAGTTGGTTCATGTTTGGTTTTGTGTCCCCCCTAGGTTAGGTAAGGTTGAAAAGTGAGTGCGGATACACTAAGCAAGTAATCGTCTTGTTGTGCGCTCTAAAAACTCACAAGTAAAACGGCATTAGGTTCGGCCGGGCCTAACTTTGGATACCCACCACCTCGGATATATATGTAAACCCCCTTTTGTCAAAATTGGACCCAAATGCGACGTGGACATTGAGTGGTCTTATAAATATAAGTCACTGTTGAATTTTGTTTTTCAAATTTTAACAAACTCGGGTAAAAAATAAAGCTTTTATGAGCTTAAGATCCTTAACCGGCATATCGGTCTATATGACAGCTATATCTAAATACAGTCTTATTTTTACCATATTTGGATCGGATGGCGGGTGGCCTAGAACTACTCACTGTTTCAAATTTCATTGAAATTGGATAAAAAAAATGCTTTTATGGACTTCAGACCCTTTATCGGGAGATCGGTCTATATGGCAGCTATATCTAAACATAGTGCGACCCAAACCATATTTAGGTCGGATGTCGGGAGACCTAAAACCACCCACTGTTTCAAATTTCAGCGAAATCAGGTAATAAACTACTCACTGGTTAAAATTTCAGCGTAATCGGTTAAAAAATAAAGCTTTTATGGGCTTCAGATACTTTTTCGGGAGATCGATCTGTATGACAGCTATACCTAAATATAGTCCGATCTGAATCATATTCTGGTCAGTTGTCGGGAGGCCTACTACTACTCACTGTTTCAAATTTCGGCGAAATCGGGCATTAAATAAAGCTTTTATGGACTTCAGACCCTTTATCGGCAGATCGGTCTATATATTAATATAGCCGATTTCTATCTTTCAAGGACTTAACCATCATGCATCAAAAAGACGTCTCTTTCCCAAATTTCATATCTCAATTTCGGAAGCCTGTAGAGAGATTACAACTGACGGACGGACAGACGTATAGACGGACAGACACACGGAAATTGTTAAATCGTCTTAGAATTTTACGGCGATCCGAAATATATTGGGTTGCCCAAAAAGTAATTGCGGATTTTTTAAAAGAAAGTAAATGCATTTTTAATAAAACTTAGAATGAACTTTAATCAAATATACTTTTTTACACTTTTTTCTAAAGCACGCTAAAAGTAACAGCTGATAACTGACAGAAGAAAGAATGCAATTACAGAGTCAAGAGCTGTGAAAAAGTTTGTCAACGACGATTATATGAAAAATCCGCAATTACTTTTTGGGCCACCCAATATACACTTTGTAGGATCGGAAATTGATATTTCGATGTGTTACAAACGGAATGACTAAATGAATATACCCCCCATCCTCCTAAAAGAAAATCTAAGTTAGGAATTCCATGCTACTTAGAAAATCCTTAATTGTTTTCCATGGCAAGACCCTAAGTGGGTTTATGTCCGGGATTGTGTCTCCACCTAAGTGCCGGTATCTGTTAGATCCCAAAGCCGGGCAATAACATAGGAAATGCTCATCATCTTCCCCACATGCTATCGCCTGCCTGAACTCGAAGTCCTATGTGTCCCGTTATGATACCAATAGCAATACTCACCTCCTTCTTACTTCCTTTCAGTAATAGCCTCGACTTTTCACGATCTGGATCCCCATATAGGATTTTCGTCGCCCTACCGACCATAGGTTTGCATGCGCATTCACCACCCACGCCCCTAACTCGGACTGCCTCGAACCGAAAGGCTTCAGTTTAACCAAGTTTATTGACGGGAGTCCTAAGGCTTTCACCGCTAAATCTTCTGGCCTTTCATTCCCCCTTACTCCTACTACTGTGGCTCGGCACCCAAACGATGCGGATTTCGCCATCCTCTTTCTAACATTGCTAAACTGTTCGTAATCTAACCGCTCTGCTTGTTGTTAAACTCTTGGCAATTTTAATGTCGGTAAAGATGTTCACACTCGCCTGTGGGACCACATTATGGTCAGGCAGTCTAAAACAGATCGCAGTCCTTGGGTTCTCAATGTAGACCCCCAGGCCCACTCTGTCCTCTAGCTTTGATCCATCCGTGTAACACATAAGTACCAGTGTCTTTAAGCCGCGAAAGCCGGGCAATGACAAAGAAAAGCTCCAACGTCTCATCAGCTTCCCCGCTTGCCCTACACATGCTATCACTTGCCGCACGGACTTTACATAAGTGAGCACGAAGTCCTATGTGTCCCGTTATGATACCAATAGCAATACTGACCTGCTTCTTACTTTATTTCAGTAGTAGCCTCGTTTTCTCACGATCTGGTTCCCCCAATAGGTTTTTTGCCGTCCTACCGACCGTTTTGCTGTTCCACAGTGTTGCATGCGCATTCGTTACCCAAGCCCTTCACTCGGACTCCGTCGACCTGAAAAGCTTCGGGTTAAACAAGTATATTGACGGCAGTCCCTGGCATTCACCGCCAAATCTTCTGACCTTTCATTACCCCTTACTCCGTTATGACCCGGCACCAAACGATGCGGATTTCGCCATCAGAGAAGGCGTTAATCTCCTTCTTACACTGCTAAACTGTTCGTGACCTTACCGTCCCGCTTGATATTGAACTTGTGGCAATTTTAATTTTCGTAAAGATGTTCAAACTCAACGTCCTCGAGTTAGCATCATACCACCTCTCGCATTGCGCGATCGCCCGCATCTCCGCCTGCAGGACCGTACTATGGTCAGGCAGTCTAAACCAGATCTCAGTGGGTTCTCAATGTAGACCCCCAGGCACACTCTGTCCTCTAGCTTTGATCCAACCGTGCAACATGATCTTCCAGATGGCAATACTAGGGTTCCGTCAGTCCAAGACTATGCCGTTGGCCATTTTACTGTCCTTAAAGATGTTCACGTTCGACGTCCTCGCATTATCACCACACCACGCATTCCGTGATCGCCTAGATCTCCGCCTGCAGAACGGTATTATAGTCTGACAGTCGAAAACAGGTCTCAGTCCCTGGGTTCTCAATGTAGACCCCCAGGCCCACTCTGTCCTGTAGATTTGATCATGCAAATGACAATACTAGGGTTCCGTCAATCCAAGACTGTGCGGATGGCAGCAGTGCCTTGATATCGACCTAAAGTGTCGTCTCAGGTATCCGATCGCAAACCTCTCCCATTCCTTACAGGTTTCCTATCGTTGTCTCGATTATACCTCATTGGTTTGAACTGCTCACATCCTCAATCCATTCTCCCTTCGCCTTCATACTTAATCTGTATGTCAATGGGTCGTATATCTAGAATAGTGTCTAGTGCCCTAGTGGGAGTGGTCCTCATCGCTCCGCCTATGCCAAGACAACATGTCCTCTAAACCTGTTGTATGCTCCTTATGTTGCACTTTTTCTGCATAGCAGTCCACCAAACTACTGAGGCGTAAGTAAGTATTGATCTAATCACGCTCCTGTAGAGCAAGTGGACTATCCTCGGTTTCAGCCCCCATTTCGAGCCTACGAACCATCTACATAGTGCCCAACATCTGTGAGCCTTCTCAGGGCGCTCCTGAATGTGGCACTTCCAATTAAGTTTCCTATCCAAGATCCCTCCTAAGTATTTGATCTTGTCAGATATTGAAATCGTTTCATTGAGGAAATGTGGTACGTCAAATTGGCCTTCATCTTCCCCGTGCACAGGCACATTTCAGTCTTCTCTGGGTTAACATTGAGACCCCTGGGTCTAGTCTAGTCATATGCCTTACGCATGACCTATTCGGCCTTTCTGCATAGCTGGTTTGGATTCCTATTCCTAAGAAGTATTATATGGTTGCCCAAAAAGTAATTGCGGATTTTTTAAATGAAAGTAAATGCATTTTTAATAGAACTTAGAATGAACTTTAATCAAATATACTTTTTTTACACTTTTTTTCTAAAGCAAGCTAAAAGTAACAGCTGATAACTGACAGAAGAAAGAATGCAATTACAACGCCGACTATATGAAAAATCCGCAATTACTTTTTGGGCAACCCAATAGGATTGTCTACATAGCCGACGGGTTCAAGTCCCTCCTTAGTCAGCATCCGTATAAGTTTGTTTAAGGTGTTCACCCAAAGTAGTGGCCATAAAATTCCTCCCTATGGCGTTCGAAACCTGACGGGACCATCAGAAAAAAAATGTCAGTGATGGTTTTCCCCTCCTAATACTGGCAACATTTGTGAGGTACTTTGCCATGTAAAACTTCTCTCCAAAGAGTTGTCGCACTGCGGCACACCGTTCGGACTCTGCTATAAAAAGGAGGCCCCTTATCATTGAGCTTAAAATTGAATCGGACTGCACTCATTGATATGTGAGAAGTTTGCCCCTGTTCCTTAGAGGAATGTTCATGGGCAAAATTTGCAATTTGCATTCCTATCTCGAGGAGGACCGCTATCATCGAAAGAGTCCACTACTGCAGTCTTAATCCTGTTGACATTGTTGGCAATGTCTTGTCTATACTTGGACAATCTAAATGCTTCGATATACCATCTAGATCATAGATATTGCATCTAGAGGGCGTAATTCTTGTCCGATTTGGCTAAAATTTTGTACAAAATGTTTGGTTGTGACTTTCAACAACTCTGCTTAGAATGGTCCAAATCGGTTCATAACCGGATTTAGCTGCCTTATAAACCGAGCTCGCATCTTGACACTTTTAGCTTCTAGAGGGCGCAATTCTTGTCCGATTTGGCCGAAGTTTAGTACGAAATATTTTGTTTTGACCTCCAACATCTGTGCCAAGTATGGTCTGAATCGGTTCTTATTCTGATATAGCTGCCATATAAATCGAGCTCGGATCTTGACTTTTTGACCCTGTAGAGGGCGCAATTATTATCTGATTTGGCTGATATTTTGCATATGGTGTTTCTTTTTTGACCTCCAACAATTAGGCGAAGCATAGTTTAAATCGGTCCACAACCTGATACTGCTCCCACATAAACCGTTTGCCCGATTTGACTTTTTAGCCGAGAGAGGGCGCAATTATCATTCGGCTTGCCAAAAATTTTGTACAGTGACTTCTCCTAGGACCTTCAACATACTTGACAAATATGGTCTGAATCGGTCGATTACCTTATATAGCTCCTTTAAAAATCGATCTGTCGATTTTAGTTCTTGAGCATCTATAGGACGCAATTCTTATCCTATTTGGCAGAAATTTTGCCCACTAACTTCTACTATGGTCTCCAACATCTATACCGAGTATGCTCCGAATTGGTCTATAACCTCATATAGCTTGCATATAAAGGGATATCGGGAAAATAATTAGACCAATATGGTCGACGGTGAAGGGTATATAAGTCTCAGCCCGGCCCAACTTAGCATGCCTTTACTTATTCAACTTACTTCAACTAAATTCCTTGCTATGAAGAATCCACATGCCTTTTATCCTATGGAAACCATGCAGCAACTACTTTCACTTTGTTTTCTTTAGCCCAACCACAACTTTCTAAATAAATAAAATCTGTGTACTATGTAATATGCATTTTAAATCCTTCTTGCTCCTTCCATCACCCATTGCCACACCATTGTAGATGTAATAACCTAAATCTATTATCTCAAAGCTCATTAGAAATTTAATATTTGCAATAGCCCCTTCTGTGGCCAGTAAATTTGCAATAATGCATCACCCAATCATCAGAGCCAGCCTCAGCCCCAAACCACTGCAGACACACACTCACACACACACACACATTTTAAGCAAATCCTAAATGTATGCTATAAAAATAAATACATATTTCATAAAGCCTAATGGAATGCTATAAATACATTAATTTTTATGAGAGCTCTAAGTGTGTGCGTATGCGGTTCATCTAAAATTGTTGTATGCACATTATGAAATAAATAATAACACAAGTATTTGACTGTCATTATCATTTTAAGCTAAAAACAGATTGTAGCACTCACACTTTTGTGAACGACACAAGGCCATAACATAGCACCGCAACATGCACTTTGCCATATGAGTTTTAGGCCCAACAATATGGTCTCGATTGTCCAGTATTTCGTTGCTGCCTTCCATTTCGTTCATTTGCCCATTTGTGGTCTAATTTCTGATTGTTGGCCATCCATCCATCCATCCAAGCATCGAACCATACTTCTGATGCAACTGCATGCCCCAGAATTGTATTAAAATATTATGGCATTTTAATGTTGTGGTATTTAATAAGGCCTTTCAATTGAAATATTTTATAAATTTAAATTTATTTACTACGATGCAAAGACATTTGGGAAATCTAGAATAAATTGTTACATAATTAAAACACAGGGTATTTGTCGCATATTAATGCATCTCCTTTTGTGTTTATTGTAAATTGCAATTGAAAGCTTATGTAAAACTGTTTTTTTTCGAAAAAAATCGATGGCAAAGCATGAAATTAAATATTTGTTTTTGGAACAGAACCTTGAGAATCTCAAATTCATCACCTGCAAACAAACGTTAGTAAGTTAGGGCAAGAGTTCGGTGATTTATCCTCAAATTATTGAGCTGAGTAGATTATGTTTTTAATTCGCTTCAAACTATAATTACCTACATAGCTCCCTCAGCGAAATCGGGTTATAAATGCGCCTTTTATGGAGCCAAGACTTTAAATCGAATGGCTGATATATCCAAATCTGAACCGATCTAGTTCAAAATAGAAGAGGGATGTGGAAGGATCTAACACAGCTTACTGTCCCGAATTTTGGCGAAATCGGACAATAAATGCGCCGTTTATGGGCCCAAGACCATAAATCGAGAGATCGCTCTATATGGCAGCTATATCCAAATCTGAACCGATCGGGGCTAAACTGAAGAAGGATGTCGAAGGGCCTAACACAACTCACTGTACCTATTTTAGGCTATATCGGACAATAAATGCGCCTTTTATGGGTCCAAGACCTTAAATTGAGAGATCGATCTATATGGCAGCTATATCAAAATCTGGACGGATCGGGACTAAACTGTAGAAGGATGTCGAGTGGCTTAACACAACTCACTGTCCAAATTTTCGGCGATATCGGACGGTAAATGCGTCTCTTATGGGCCCAAGACCTTGAATCTAGAGATCGATATATATGGCGGCTATATTGAAAACTGGACCGATCGGGGCTAATCTGAAGAAGGATGTCGAAGGGCCTAACACAACTCACTGTTCCAAATTTCGGCGATATCGGACAATAAATGCGCCTTTTATGGGCCCAAGACCTTAAATTGAGAGATCGATCTATATGGCAGCTATATCAAAATCTGGACGGATCGAGGTTAAACTGTAGAAGGATGTCGAGTAGCTTAACACAACTCACTGTTCCAAATTTCAGCAAAATTGGATAATAAATGTGGCTTTTATGGGCCTAAGACCCTAAATCGGCTGATCGGTCTATATAAGGGCTATATCAAGATATAGTCCTATATAGCCCACCTTCGAACTTAACATGCCCATGGACAAAAAAAGAATCTGTGCAAAGTTTCAGCTCAATATTTCTATTTCTAAAGACTGTAGTATGATTTCAATAGACAGACGGACGGACATGTCGAGATCGTCTTAGATTTTTACTACGATCAAGAATATATATACCTTATAGGGTCGAAAATGGATATTTTGATGTGTTGCAAACGGAATGACAAAATGAATATACCCCCAGCCTTCGATGGTGGGTATAAAAACTCATGGTCACGAGTATGATCCAGTCAGCCAATTCACGCCTCTACAGAACTCAAGAATAACAAGAGGGCTAAGAATCTGTAGGAAATCCAGGCTCGGAGAGAAGATTCCATTATCTTGTATCTTCTTGCGGGGTAGTGACACAACTGGTTCTCGATCGTCTCCTACTCCTCCTCGCACGACAAGCCAATTACTGGCTTAGGTGTATTTCCATAGTGGCATGGGGCGGATTAATATCCGCACCCTCTTTTCAACCAAACCTAATCTAACCAACTCCTCCTCGTCATCTCACATCCTGCAAAAGTCTGCCTCTCTCTCCATCCAGCGCGATGTCAAAGCTCTGACGTAGCAATAACCAGTCAGGACTCCTATTAGCAGTCCTGAGTCATACTTTTTCAGTCCCAGGATAAGTGACATACTGTTTCGCGAAATACTCGGCCACAAGGCCTTTGGCATCCTCCTATAACATACAACACTAGCCCACGCCTTATTCGCCCAATCATCGTAGAAGGCGTCCACCCTACCACCACCCTACGTCGCACAGTGGAGGTCTCATTGATTTCATAACAAGATCTGCGAGAACCAACGATTCATTCCTGGTCAGCTCGTCTGCCGCTTTGTTCCCCGCCACACCTTGATGGCCTGGCAACCAACAGAGCCTGACAAACTTTCCAATGATTCAAAGAAGCTCTTTGCATTTTCTAACCAGTTTCGTCCTCACACGGCCCGACGTCAGATCCTTTAGCGCTGCCTAACTGTCCTCGTATATCGTTACGGTCAGATCAGGCTGCCGCTCCTGCATCAACATCGTCCCCAGTTTCTTCAGGATCACGAAGACTTTCATCTGAAAGACGCTGCACCCATCCAGAAGTCTAAAAAATTCCCTGATTCCAAGGAATTCAATGAAGACTGTTGCTCCAGTGCCCACATCCAATTTAGACCCATTCGTGTATACAGAGAGTCCCGGGAAGGTCGGGGTGCCACCAACCCAGATATCCCTTTTCAGGAAAACCACTTCCAAGTCATCAACAAGTAAAGACTAAACTGGTATATAATCAGTCGCCCCGCATATTGCATAGCGCAGAACAGAAGAATGACCTAAGTCTGAGGAGCGCCATGTACCTGACTCCCTCAGTCTGATGGCGGTCCCTGTTGCCACACACCCAACATATGGGTGTATGGGCATAACATCGAGAATGGCATTAAGCGCCTCTCTGGGGGCACTTCGCCTTGCCCCAGAAATTATCACTGCCGCGATACCCTATATCTTCTCATAGGGCAACTGCAAAGGGCAACAGCCACAACAGACAACCATAGGTGAGAATTGGCCAAACGACCAACGTAAACAACCAGTGCACCTTCCTCAGACTTAGTCCTCAACTCCTTCCTTTTGAGTTGCGACAGGATTAAAGCGCATTCAGTCCCCCGTAAACATCCAGGGCACCTTCGCCAGCCTTAGTCCTCATCTCCTTCCTTTTGAGTTGCGACAGGATTAAAGCACATTCAGTCCCCTTTTGACCCATTCTTCGAAGTTTGAGACTTAAAGCGATGGGAGAATAAATAGAGGATAGGAGCAGCTCAAACCATTGCAGTATATTCGAGACGACGATAGGAAACCTGGAAACAATGGAAGATGTCTCCCATCGGATACTTGAGATGAAACTTGAGATCAAGTGCTGCATAGTCTTGGGTTAACGGAACGCTGGTATTACCATCAGGAAGATCATGCCACACAAATGGATCAAAGCTAGAGGACAGAGTGGGCCTGGGGGTCTACATTACAAACCCAGGGACAGAGATCTGTGTTCGGCTGCCTGACAATAATACGGTCCTGCAGGCGGAGATCCTAGCGATAGTGTGGTATTAACGCGGAGTGAACATCTTTATGGGCAACAAACTGGCCATCAGGGCAATAACAACCAGAACTGTAACGTCACGAACAGTCTTGAAGTGTAAATAGGAGATTTACGCCTTCTCTGAGAATGCCACAATCCGCATCGTTTGGGTGCCGGGTCATAGCGGAGTAAGGTGTAATGGAAGAGCGGACGATTTGGCAGTAAAGGCCAGAGGAGTGCCGTCTGACGAACTTGGTTTCAGACTGCGGGTCGACGCAGTGCGAGTTATGGGCGAAGACTAAGAACGCGCATTTAACACTGTGGAACACCAAAACGGTCGGTAGAACGACGTATATCCTATGCGGGGATCCGGATCCTAAAAAGACCAGCCTATAACTGAAATAAGTAAGAAGGAGGTCAGTATAGTTTTTGGCATCATAACGGGACACATAAGATTTCGAGCTCTTAGACATCGAAATATCCATTTCCGACCCTATTATTGATCGTCGTAAAATTCTAGGACCATCTAGCCATGTCCGTCCGATTGTCCGTCTGTTTAGTGAAATCAAGCTACAGTCTTTAAAAATAGAGATATTGAGCTGAAACTTTGCACAGATTCTTTTTTTGAGTTGTGTTAGGTCACTCAAAATCCTTCTTCAATTTGGCTCAGATCGGTTCAGATTTGAATATAGCTACCATATAGACCGATCTCTCAATTTAAGGTCTTGGGCCCTTAAATGGCGCATTTATTGTCCGATCTAGCCAATATTTCGGACAGTGAGTTGTGTTAGGCCCTTCAATATCCCTCTTCAATTTGGCCCAGACCGGTTCAGATTTGCATATAGCTGCCATATAGACCGATCTATCGATTTAAAGTCTTGGCCCCATAAAAGGCGCATTCATGATCCGATTTCACTGAAATTTCACTCAGTGACTTATGTTAGGCTGACGAAAGGTGGTTTACTTATACAGTGGCACAGACTTGTCTACATACCCTTTCATGAATAGCAGTAGCGTAAACTGCCAGTAACGTAGTTAGGATAAGGTTTTACCCCAAAAGGTTTAACTAATTATAATACTGGGAATCATGGTAAAAAATTTTAACCACAATAGACATTAGTCAAAAAAACTTTTTTCCCCAAAAATTTCTTTTGCAAAATGTGTGTTTTGGGAGGGGTATGTAGACTTTTCTGTGCCACTGTATACACGAGGTGGTGGGTATCGAAACTTAACGCATTTTTATTTGTTTATTTTTTTGGAATGCACAACAAGCCGATTAGTGGCTTAGGTGTATGCCCATAGTGGCATGGGTCGGACTAATATCCACACCTTCTTCTCAATCTGACCTAACCTACTATGACTGTGTCGATTTTTGATTTAAATGGTTCAGATTTAGATATAGCTCCCATTCATATTTTCGTCCGATTTTGACCATAGTGGCATGGGACGGACTAATATCCACACCTTCTTTTCAATCTGACCTAACCTACTATGTCTGTGCCGATTTTTGTTTGAAATGGTTAAGATTTATATATAGCTCCCATACATATTTTCGTCCGATTTTGACCAATATTGCAATAATTTGGTCGTTTGTTAACCGATCTTTAAAACATTTGCCACGAAAGCTTATCTTATTTCTCTTCTGAACGCTTATCTTAGAAATCGGTTAAGATATAAAAATTTAGATGCAGTTCCCATACATATGTATCTCCCGCTTTTCACCTTTGAACCGATCATTTCAAAAGTTTGCACAGCTATTTCCTACATGATTAGCACAATATGTACGCATTTAGGTTGAAAAGAGGTGGGGATGATTCTAATCTATCCCATGCCACTATGGAAATCCACACACCTAAGTTAGTAATCAGCTTGTTGTGCGCTTTGAATTCGAAAAAATAACTCCAAAGAGATTCCATGCTGCTCACAAAATCTTCTATCGTTTTCTCTTCTGGGCCCCTAAGTTAATTCAAGTCTTGTACGGCATCCCCATGCAAGTGCCGCAGCCTGTTAGCCTCAAATGGCGGGCAATGACAAAGGAAATGCTCCAACGTCTCATCTTCCCCCCATGCCCTACACAAGCTATCACTTGACGCACCCATTCTGCATAACTATTAAACTGATCACCTTTTTACTTTCTTTCGTTATAAGCCTCGACTTCACACGATCCGGCACTCCGCATAAGATTTTCTCGTCCTACCGATCGTTTCATTGTTCCTTCTTCTGATTCGGTTTGTAGACTAGTAACCAATAAATCCCAAAGATGTGCCAACATATTGTTGATGTATTTGCTGAATTAATATACATATTATCTATCGCTTTAAAATCGCATTTTGTTATTTCCCTTATGACTTACTTATATAAAAGCATTAGAACTCCCAAGCCACCAAAATATAAATCCCCTAAAAATAGGCTTTTTATTTCGCGTTTAAAGCAACCCCTTCAACCATCAGAGTGGCTTTTGACATGTAACCAAATAAAAGCGAACACTCACAGTATAACTAACGCCAAACTAAAGTTCCCACACTCTCATAAACACGTACTACCCATTGAAGCCACTTAAAGAGTTTACCTGTCTGCAGTGTTTGGTAGAGGCAAACCCCCCAAACCAGACACTCATATGCACATAAAATGAGGCACTTTATACACGCAGTTACATGCTGAGTAAAACGTTTAGCATTTCATAAAAGATGATGACACAAATGGAGAAAGGGAGGGGTTAGGGAGGTGTAGCGAGTGAAAGAGAGAGAGAGTGTAAGCAGAAAGTGCAAAGGTATAAGCCAAAGCATTCATGTTTTTGAATAGTAGCAGACACAAACATAAATACGGACATAAAAACATTTTAGTTAAGGCTTTTTACTTTTACATATGGCAAATGACTATATGTACATGTGTGTGTGTGTGTGAATGGATGTGTGCGTGCATGTATGTTTACCATAAAACGTTTTGTAAATTTGTTCACTTTTTTTTCTTCTTTTGATGACATTCAAGAGACACATTTAGACTCGAGTACTGTCAAATGTTTGTACATGTCAAGCATTTCATATCTCACACTATAAAAGCATATATATGCGAATATGTATGTATATATGGGCATACATACATACATACACATTCATATATGATTGTATGCCTGTAGTATCTATTGTAATAGAGCTACCACACCACTTTCAACCTAATTTTTTTAGAGAAATCCCTATGCTCAAGAGTATAGGATGGGTATTATAACTATTGGGTTACCCAAAAAGTAATAGCGGATTTTTTAAAAGAAAGAAAATGCATTTTTAATAAAACTTAGAATGAACTTTCATCAAATATACTTTTTTACACTTTTTTTCTTAAGCAAGCTAAAAGTAACTGCTGTAACTGACGGAAGAAAGAATGCAATTACAGAGTCACAAGCTGTGAAAAAATTGTCAACGCCGACTATATGAAAAATCCGCAATTACTTTTTGGGCAACCATATTTTATCATTTTCTTTGCAGCACATCGGTTACTTAGTTAGCTACCACACATCTATTGTACATAGATTTGCAAGCGACTTTGTCGTCTGTTATCATTTTGAAGTTTTTGAACTTAGTCTCGAAATGTCCTTCTCACTTGATTTTTTCATCAGATTTCTTATCTTACCCCAAGACTATTAAGGCGGCGCTTATTGATTCATGCTGACAAGATGATCTAGCAAACCTTACAGATGTATGTCTGTCCGTCTGTCTGGCTGCCCACGTGTGTGTGATTTGACACAGGAGTTTTTTTTTGACAATAGACGAAGCCTATTGAAATTAGCTCAGATTTGGATATTGTTCCCATTCCCTCCCTTCGTCCGATCTGGACTAATATTGAAATAATGTGGCCACTTGTAAACCGATCTCAAAAATTGGCAGGAAAGATATTCCTATGACATTTCATAAGAATCGATTCAGAATTAACCATAGGTTATGGAAGATTAAGTTAGGTTGAAAAGAGGATGCGGATATTAATCCGCCCCATGCCACAATGGGCATATGCATGAGCTATGTGTCCCGCCATGATACACACAGCTATACTGACCTCCTTCTTACTTCCCTTCAGTAATAGCCTAGTCCTCTCACGATGCGGATCACCCCATAGGATTTTCACCGTCCTTCAGACTGTTTCGCTGTTCCACGTCGGTCACCCACGCCCTTAAATAGGACTGCGTCGACCCGAAAGGCTTCGGGTTCACCAAGTTCATCGACGGCAGTTCTCTAGCCTTCACTTCTATTTTCACCATTCTACCGACATTTTCGCTGTTCCACAGTGCAAAATGCACTGTTAAATCGGACTAAGTTGACCCGAGTGGCTTCGGGGTAACAAATTTTATTGAAGGCAGTTCTCTGGCCTTTACTGCTAAATCGTCTTCCCTTTCATTCCCTCTTACTCCGTTATGACCCGGCAGCCAAACGATGCGGACTGTGTAATCCTCAGAGAAGCCGTTAATCTCCTTCTTACACTGCCAGACTGTTCGTGACCTTAACCTCCTGGTTGTTGTTGCCCTTATTGCCATTTTACCGCCCGTAAAGATGTTCAGACTCGACGTCCTCTATTAAACATCACACCATCTCACACATTCCGTGACCACAAGGATATCTGCCAGCATGATCGTATTATGATCAGACAGTATAAAACGGGTCTTAGTTCCTGGGTTCTCAATGTCCCACTCTGTCCTCTAGTTATGATCCATCTTTGATCTCCAGATGGCAATACGAGAGTTCCATCAGTCTAAGACTATGCCACTGGCAGCAATGCCTCGCACTCGACCTCAAATGTCATCTCAGGTCCGATCGGAAACCTCTTCACCTCCTTCCAGGTTTCCTAACGTCCCCTCTATTATATCGCGATGGTATGAGCTGCTCCCATCCTCAATCCATTCTCGCATCGCCTCATAGGCGCAATGGCTGCCTCACACTTAATCTGTATGTCAATGAGTCGGATATCTAGAATAGTCTCCAGTGCCCTAGTGGGCGGAGTTTTCATCGCTCTGCCTATGCCAAGACAACATGTTCTCTGAACCTGTTGTATGGTCCTTATGTTGCACTTTTTCTCCATAACGGTCCACCCAACCACTGAGGCCTAAGTATGTATAGGTGTAATCATGCTCCTGCAGAGCCATTGGACGATCCTTGGATTCAGTCCCATTTCGAGCCAAAGGCCCGTCTACATAGTGCTCAACATCTGAGAGCCTTCTCAGTACGCTCCTGAATGTGATTCAGTTTCCTGTCCAAGATCACAATTTGGACCTGACCTTGTCAGATATGTAAATCATTTTATTGTGGAAACATGGTGCGTTTAATTGGCCCACCTTCGTCTTCCTCGTGAACAGTCACATTTCAGTCTTCTTTAGGTTAACGTTGAGATCTCTGGTCCAGCCCAGTCATATGCCACATGCTAGACCTTTTCGACCTTTCTGCATAGCTGGTTTGGATCCTTACATCTTAGAAGTTTTTTAACATTCTCTGCGTAGCAGGCGGGTTCAAATCCTTCCTTTGCCCGCATACGTAAGAGGTTGTTTATGGTGGCCACCAATAAGATTGACGATAAAATGTTCCCCTTTGGAGTACATTGTGCCACTTTCTCCCTTATATTTATCTCATGGGACCCACAATTTATACACCTGTTCCTTGGCATATGGTTCACCAGACTCTAAGGACCCAGTACACCGGGTACTGATCTAAGGATTGTATTATTAAGTCGGTCCGCACACTGTTTGAAGCCTCCTCGATGTCAATGCATACCGACAGTGTGTTTTTCTTATGATCGAAGATTTTTCCATTTTATGCACAACCTCGTGCAGGACAGTCTCCACCGACCTTCCCTTGACATAGGCATGCTGTTTGTATTTGAGAAGTTCACTGGATGTCCTACTCTTTATCATGTACTTTAGTAGAAAGAACGTAAGGCTTATAAGTCTGTAGGCCTTTATTCTCGCAAAACTTGCCGGACTTAGAAATAAATACCACCCTTCCCTCCTGCCAGGCTTTCGGAGTATATGCAAGTCTTAAGCACGCGATGGCCAGATGAGGCGCTAGATAGTCGCCCTCCTTTTGCAGTTACGCCGGAAATATTTCATCAGGTCCGGGTGACTTAAATGGTTTGAAGCTTGTCGGACTTGGAAATAAATACCAGCCTTCCTTCCTGCCAGGATTTTGGAGTATTAAGAGCGCTATGGCCAGATGAGGCGCCAGATAGTAGGCCTCCAGTTACGCCGGAAATATTCCATTAGGTCCGAGTGAGGCTTCCTTGATCATAAATTCCGTTATGATAAACCTGCGCTCCACCTTATTATTCCAAGATTTCGTTGTCTCCGTGCGTCTCGCCGTATCCTGCGGAAAATGTGTTTCACATATAACCTCAATCATTGTTCCTCCAGTACATGGGTTTTTGGGAGTGGGTGATGATCTCATCGCCCTCACCCTGCTCATTAGGCTTCATTGACTTTCCTGCCACTAAACTGCCCCATGTTTTAATATTAGGATCTTTGCCTATACAAGCCTTACGAATCTTGAGGAAGTCGATAATGGTTCCATCATCGCGTCCCTGTTCGATAGGCTACCGTCCTTGCATTTTCTTAATGTTCAAATATTTGGATCTACCCTAGTCTTCCAAAACTTGAGTAAATAGGCCTTGAGAGTATGTGATGCTCTCATCGTCGGCTCCCTGTTCGTTCGGCTGCATTGAGACCCTTGTCGCTGTGCTGACTGATGTTTCAATATTAGGACCTTTACCTTTTCTAGTCTCCTGAATCTTGAAGTCAGTGATGGTTCCGTCGCCTGTTCCCTGTTCGTAAGGCTGTGTTGGTTCGGTTCCTTGTTCGTTAGGCTGTGTTGGGTCTCAAGTTCCTGCACTGCCTGTTATTTTAGTATAAGGATCTTTGCTTATCCTAGTATCGGAGGCCACCGTAGCGCAGAGGTTAGCATGTCCGCCTATGACGCTGAACACCTGGGTTCGAATCCTGGCACGACCATCAGAAAATTTTTCAGCTGTTGTTATCCCCTCATAATGCTGGCGACATTTTTGAGGTACTTCGCCATGTAAAAACTTCTCCCCAAAGAGGTGTCGCTCTGCATCAGGCCGTTCGGACTCGGATATAAAAAGGAGGTCCCACTTTTGATTTGTGAAAAGTTTGCCCCAGTTCTTTATGGAATGTTCATGGGCAAAAATTTGCATTGATTACGTGATGGTTTCATATTCGGCTGCATTGAGACTCCTGTCGGTGCGCTGCCTGGTGTGTCAATATTGGGATCTTTATCGATACTAGTATTCCGAATCTTGAAGTCGGTGATGGGGCCGTCGCCGGGTCCCCGCTCTTTACGCTATGTTGGGTCTCTCGCCCCTGCACTGCCTGTTGTTTTAGTATTAGGATCTTAGCTAAGCCTGGTATTCCCGGGTATTATTGAGAGAGACGGTGATTGTCTAATCGTCAGTCCCTGGTTGGTTGGGCGGTATTGAGTCTTTTTAGTATGAGGATCTTCACTCATCCTGGTATTCCCAATATTGAGAGAGACGGTGATTGTCTATCTTCAGCTCCTGGTTTGTTGGGCGCACGGCCTGATGTCTCAATATGAGACATCAGGCCGTGCTAGTCTTCCTAATCGTAAACTAGTCAGAGAGATTTAATCAATTCCAACCACAAGGTAAGTTCCTTTTTCCTTCTCCTCCCTCCTCCTCTGTGGAAGATTTCCCACTACTCTGCGACCAAACCTTAATTTTGCTTGCCCAAGAATCCCAATATGAGTTCCATCGCAAATTTACTGCCCCATCCCTTAATGAAGACCGTCACCTTTGTGAGCTATGGGATGTTCATCTTTCTCGAGCTTTGTGCCCTTCCAGGGAGCGTGGATACCTCGGACGACCTTTTTGACGGTATCAATACATTCCGCCGATTCAAAACTCAGCTTAAAGATGTCCCCTCTATACGCGCAACTCATCTTTTGTATGGGTGAACCATCTACAGAGTTCCGCACATATTCGAAAATCCACTCGTTTACCAGATCCTCCACTTGGGACCGATAATCTGGGGGAATCCTACAGGATGCACTGCCAATTTTGAAGACTGCATAAGTCAGCTCATCTCTGTTGTGCTTCTTTGCCACTCTGACGTAAGAGTGCGGATTCTTACCATTCTCAGCGACCATCTTTCCCTTTCATGATGCTTGTAGCCTCCTTTTGGAAGTCACAGTCCTCCATGAAGACTCAGGGGCCGTGCGCGCTTCCTTTGATCCTTTTCCGACTATGTCTACCTCCGCAGGACTCTATCTGGAGTGTCCATTGCGAGAGGGCTGGCTTGGTTTTCCCAGAGTTTTAAGTACTCGCGTGGAGCTCTTTTTCTTCTTCAGCATTTTCGCAGTGTTATGCTCTTCGGGAGATCTGATTCTCTTTTCAGCTTCCGCAGAAGTGCTTGGAATGTCAGTTCTATCCCTTCCAGCATCCCAGAGTACTTGAAAGCCGGGAGCTCTTTTTTTTCTTCCGCATTTTAGCAGTGTTACGTTCTTCATGAGTTCTGATTCTCTTACCAGCTTCCGTAGAAGTGCTTGGAAAGTCAGTTCTATCCCTTTCAGGATACTCCTCCGGCACCTTCGTAGTGCCCCGGATCGCTTTCTTCATCTGCTTGCGAGCTAAGCAAAGCCATCGCTCACTTTTGCCATCATGCCGCTGCCCTCATCTTTTAATTCGGCTGCGATGACTGTTTCGTTGACACTGTCGCTGCCTGAATCCGAATCGAAAACACCACCTTTACTTAAAGTCTGGGGACAAACGGTGCATGGGTTGAAATCGTTAATAGGTTAAAAAAAAAGATTCTAAATCACCTACTGGCAACCCTGTTTGTACAGGTATTCCTATTAAATTTCTCATTCTTTCTGTTTCTCTCTTTTCCTCTCTCTGACTCTTTGTGATAATTGAAAGTAATAACAAGCAATTTGATGCAAAAGTTTTAGTGTTTTATTTCATTAGTTCTTGCTTCTTTCTTTTTTTTTGTATGCCATCAGCTTTCTTGAACTCACCAGGCATATCATTGATTGTGTAGGCACAAACGCTTTATAAACGATAATTGGTCATGAGAATTCTCATATGCAAGGAGAAACACATGCGAACATTTTTCACATACTGCACATACATACAGCACATCTAATTGAAAATGTCAACTGTCAATAACACATTTTTCATTTCTGTTGTTTTTTTTTTTTTCTAAATCACCCATTAGACCATTTAATAACAGAAGCATACATTTAGGAGGCAAAAACCATGGCATAGCTTTAGGTTTGACTTTTAATTGCAATTATGGCCAGACAAATTGTGATGGATAGCTCAGCGTCAATTAAGGCCTTTTGCAACACAAATTAAACGGCATAGCAATTGAAATTTTTCTTTTTTTCTATTTGAAAATACAGTAGAATTGGCCCTCGGTATGTTGATATATGTTGTCAATGTTTATACAATGGTGTCGTTTAATTTTCTCCAATATAATGGCACATATTGTACTTGATTTGAGAATCAATGCTGGCAAATGATTTTAGTTTTAACTCAAATGGTGGGCCAATAGGCAAAACAAAGCCAACTTCATATAATGGTAATGTCTGTCCGAATAGCTAACAACTAATGTTTGTAGGCACAGAAAGCTAGACTAAAGCTTCCAGTAGACAACATGCATGATTTTTATAGGAGAGAATTGCATGAAGGTTTGATAAATGTTTTACATGAAAGTAAAGTCTGAACCATATCAACTAACAATTATTCTATGCTGACACTGGTACTCGACCAAGGACCTGCGTTGTATGTCATAAAAATTTAAATTATATATTTTTCCCAGAGTTGTCAATGTCGGATGCAAGAGTGGTGAGACAGGGAGACGTTGGAGCATACTTGCTTTTCGACTCCCCGACACCGCCACCCATGTCGGAGCTACAACTGCTGGTGAGGAGAGCAAAACAGACAGGAAACGAGATACTAATAGGGTGCGATGCCAACTCTCACCACATTTCGTGGAGTAGTACCAACGCTAACATGCAGGGCCAAGCCCTGGCAGAGTTCTTGAATTCTAACGACCTAATAACTGTTAACGGTGTTACCAATGTTAACAGTTATTAGGTCGTTAGAATTCAAGAACTCTGACAGGGCTTGGCCCTGCATGTTAGAGTTGATACTACCTCACGAAATGTGGCATTGCTGCCGGCGGCACAGTCTTGAATTGATGCAACCCTAGTATTGCAGTCTGAAAGATCATGTTATACGGATGGATCAAAGCTAGAGAACAGAGTGGGCCCTGGGGGTCTACATTCAGAACCTAGAGACTGTTTTAGACTGCCTGCCCATTATACGGCCCTGCAGGCGAAGATCCGGGCTATAACGGAATGCGTGAGGTGGTGTGGTGTTAACGCGAGGACGTCGAGTGTTAACATCTTCACGGACAGTAATCTGGCCATCAGGGCAATAACAACCAGAACTTTAAGATCCCGAACAGTCATGGAATGTAAGAAGAAGATTAACGATTCTGAGGATGGCGAAATCCGCATCATTTGGTTGCCGGGCCATAACGGAGTAAGGGGAAATGAAAGATAGACGATTTGCAGGTGAAGGCCAGAGGACTGCCGTCAATAAACTTGCTTAACCCGAAGCCTTTTGGGTCAACGCAGTACGAGTTAAGGACGTGGGCGACGAACGCAAATGTAACACTGTAAAACAGCGAAACAGTCGGTAGGATGGCTAAAATCCAATGAGGTGTTCCGGATCGTGAGAGGACGAGGCTATTACTGAAAGAAAGTAAGAAGTAGATCAGTATAGCATTCGGTATCCTAATGGGACACAAAAGACTACGAGCTCACTCATGTAAACTAGGTGCTGCAAGTGAAAGCATGTGTAGGGCATGTGATGTGACGATGATGAGACGTTGGAGTATTTCCCATGTCATGGCCCGTCAAACCCGATAAAGTATATATATTCTTGACCGTCATGACATTTTAAGTCGCACTAGCCATGTCCGTTCATCTGTCAGTCCGTCCGTCTGTCGAAAGCAAGCTAACTTTCGAAGGAGTATAGCTAGGCCCTTGAAATTGTGTCACAAATACTTTCTATTAGTGTAGGCCGGTTGGAATTGTAAATGGGCCATATCGGTCCATGTTTTGATATAGCTGCCATATAAACTGATCTTGGGTTTAGATTTCTTAAGCCTCTAGAGGGCGCAATATTGTCCGACTTGGTTAAAATTTTGCACGCGGTGTTTTGTTATGATATCCAACAACTGTGCAAAGTATGGTTCAAATCGGTGCATAACCTGAAATTGCTGCCATATAAACGGAGGTGGGCGAGATGTTCTGGTATCTCTTTCAATAACTGTGCGAAGTATGGCGCAAATCGGTCCATGTTTTGCTGCCTTATAAACCGATCTTGGATCTTGTCTTCTTGAGCCGCTAGAGGGCGCAATTCTTATTCGATTTGGCTGAAATTTTGGGCGAGGTGTTCTGGTATCACTTTCAATAACTGTGAGAATGGTATGGTAGAAATCGGTTTACAACCTGATATAGCTGCCATATAAACCGATCTTGGATCTTGACTTCTTGAGCCGCTAGAGGGCGCAATTCTTATCCGATTTAGCTGAAATTTTGAGCGAGGTATTTTGTTTTGACTTCCAATAACTGTTCTAAGTATGGCTCAAATCACTTTCAATAACTGTGCGAAGTATGGTCGAAATCGGTTTACAACCTGGTATAGCTGTTATATAAATCGATCTTGGATCTTGCCTTCTTGAGCCGCTAGAGGGCGCAATTCTTATTCGATTTGGCTGAAATTTTGGGCGAGGTGTTCTGGTATCACTTTCAATAACTGTGCGAACTATGGTAGAAATCGGTTAACCACCTGGTATAGATGTTTATAAACCGATCTTGGATCTTGACTTCTTTAGCCGCTAGAGGGCACAATTCTTATCTGATTTGGCTGAAATTTTGGGCAAGGTGTTTTGTTTTGACTTCCAATAACTGTTCTAAGTATGGCGAAAATCACTTTCAATAACTGTGCGAAGTATGGTCGAAATCGGTTTACAACCTGGTATAGCTCCCATATAAACTGATCTTGGATCTTGACTTCTTGGGCCGCAAGAGAGCGTAATTCTTATTCGATTTGGCTGACATTTTGCACGTGGTGTTTTGGTATCACTTTCAATAACTGTGCGAAGTATGGTAGAAATCGGTTAACCACCTGGTATAGATGTTATATAAACCGATCTTGGATCTTGACTTCTTGAGCTGATAGAGGGCGCAATTATTATCCGATTTGGCTGAAATTTTGGGCGAGGTGTTCTAGAATCACTCTCAATAACTTCGCGAAGTATGGTAGAAATCGATTTACAACCTGGTATAGCTGCCATATAAACCGGTCTTGGATCTTGACTTCTTGGGCCGCTAGAGGGCGCAACTCTTATCCGATTTGGCTGAAATTTTGTACCCAGGCTTCTCCCATGACCTTCAATATACGTGTCTAATATGGTCCGAATAGATCTGCAGCTTGATATGGCTCCCATATAAACCGATCTTCCGATTTTGCTTCTTGAGCCCCTACAAGGCGCAATTATTATCCGAATGAACTGATTCTTTGTTTGCTTTTAAAGAGATACAGCGCAAAGAACTCGACGAATGCGATCCATGGTGGAGGGTATGTAAGATTCGGCCTGCCGAACTTGTCACGCTCTTTCTTACTCTTATCAATTGATCCAGTGCCCTATTTTCTTGAAGTTACAAAATGTTCAACTAGTTATGTTACTCTGTTCAGCAGTAGTGGCATGTGGTATTAAAACAGAAGTACAGCTAAACAGATGGAGAAATTTACATTTAAATTCTCCGAAAACCATTCAAGGGACCACTTACCCGTGTTGAATTTTAAATAAGCTATTGCATGTTTAATGAGCCACTTGCTTTCAAACAAAAACGTCAACAAAACTATGTTTAAAGTGTATCCTTATCGCGAAAACCCTGCTATAAATTCGCTTATCATTAAAGCAAAATCATTTTATATCCTTAACAAAACATTGATTTCTTCCTTCGTTTCCTTACAACAACAACAACAAAAACGAAAACATTTCGTTAACAAAAATCGTCAACTTTACAACTGCAGCAGACGAAAGGGCAAAAGCTAAGGGGGAAGCTATGGAGCAGAGCAGCAACATTGAAAATTGACAGGAAGCCACCTTCAGTTCCCGACAATGGCCATCCCTTTTGTAGGTGAATGAATGTTCGTCGCACCTCTGAACCTTAATAAACTCAACAGCTTAATAAGCTACGGAAAAGTGCCACAAAAGGAAAAGGAACAGCACAAAAAAATCGAATACAATTTTTAAGCGAAAAAAGTGAAAACTTTTACAGCGCCATTGGGGGAGGGGGGAGGGGGGAGAACAAAATATCAGACGGTGATTTGGGACGAGCAGGCCAAAAGGGGTGGTGGCAAAAGGAAAATAACACTAAACTTTAATGCTAATAAACCTTTATTTAAATGCAAAACTTGAAAACGTATCTCTACCGTAGCAGGACCAACAAGTCCAGAACGCATATGAAAGAGAGCACAAAAAGCAAAACTTGTTAGCAAAACAACCAAGTCAAAATAAAGTTAAAAATTAAGTGGCATAATTTTCTACCACCTTCTCATACTCCTTTGGAAGTTCTCTCAGGTGTGCTGTAAGGTCATGCCATTCAGGGCAAAAACGCTGGAGAATATCTAAACAAAACAACCCTAAAGTGGACCCTACTAAGCTTTGGCACATAAAAAACACAACACAACTTTCACTTTTTCTCCTTGTTGCTGCAATGGCGAGTTGTGGCTCAGGATGTTCTCATTTTTCCTTGTTTTTGTTTTTTTTTTTTGTCTGTTATTGAGGGCAACTTCTCATCATGGAAACGATGATGAGTATGTCGTTGTAATCGTCGAGAACCATAATGAGAATCACAAGGACGAGACTAAGGTCGGTGACAACGAGGATGAAAATGGTAGATTTGTAACTAAATCTACAATAGAAAGGTTAAGAACTTAAAAAATATTTGTGGAAAATTTAAATTTCTGAATTTCAGCTCGAAAAACGACTAAAATTGAATTGAAACCAATTTCGCTTCCAAAAGGCTCGAAAGGCCAAAATTCAAAAAATAGTGTTGTAGTTGGGTCAAGACTTTTTCAGTCAGAGGCCGGCATTGGCCTATTGTGAAACTCTTAGAAGAAAGACGTATAGATGAGATAGTGAAGACAAAGTGTAAATCTCTAGATTACACAAAATGACGAGATAGGTAGATGAAGAGATGTAAGAGAAGGAAAGGGAACAAGTGACTATCTTTCCTTTGGCTACAGGATGTCGAAGGCCCTTACACAACTCACTGTCCCAAATTTTGGCAAGATCGGACAATAAATGGGCCTCGCGAATTCGGACTTTATGGCAGCTGTATCCAAATCTGAAACGATATGGAGCAAATTGAAGAGGGATGTCGAACAGCCTATCACAACTCACTGTCCCAAATTTCGCCGAAATCGGGCAATAAATGCGTCTTTTAGGGGCCCAATACCTCAAATCGAGAGATCGGTCTATATGGCAGCTATATCCAAATTTAAAACGATTTGCACCATATTAAAGAAGGATCTGGAAGGCCCTAATACCACTCAATGTCCCAAATTTTGGCGAAGTCGGACCATAATTGCACCTTTTATGGGCCCACGATCTTAAATTGAGAGATCGGTGTTGCTCGAAGGTTTATCATTACAGAATTTATGGTGAAAGAATCCTTGAGGGGCTTCAAACCATTTAAGTCACCCGAACCTGATGAAATGTATCCGGCGTTATTACAGAAGGACAAAATTCGGAAGTCTACTCAGAAGAAGACTTGGGCAAGATAATTTAGATTGTCCAAGCATAGAAGGCATTGACGACAACAGGATTACGACTGCACTGGTTGGGTCTTTCGAAGATAGTTTTCCTTTTCGGGAAAGGAAATCAGCCCAAGAAAAACCCTGGATGAACCCTAGTATTGCCATCTGGAAGATCATGTTCCACGGATGGATCAAAGCTAGAGGACAAAGTGGTCCTGGGATTGGGAACCCAGGGACTTAGATCAGTTTTAGACTACCTGATCACAATACTGCAGTCGGAGATCCGGGTGATCACGGAATGCATGAGGTGGTGTGGTGTTAACGCGAGGACGTCGAGTGTTAACATGTTTACACATGACGCTAAGATCACGAACAGTCTCGGAATGTAAAAAAGGAGATTAACGCCTTCTCTGAGAATGGCACGATCTGCATCGTTTGGGTTCGGGGCCATATCGGAGTAACTGAGAATGAGAAAGCAGATGATTTGGCAGTAAGGCCCAGAGAACTGCCTTCAATAAATTTGGTTAACCCGAAGCCCTTCGGTGAGACGCAGTCCGAGTGGGCGTGGGCGAAAAATGCTCATGTAATCCTACGAAACGGTCGGTAAGACCGGCAAGTGATAGCATGTGTAGGACATGCGGGGAAGAGCTGAGACGTTGGAGCATTTTCTATAACATTAACCAGCTTTCGCGGCTAACAGATACCGGCACTTAGGTGCGGGCACAATGCCAGACTTGAACCACCTTAGGGACCTGGCATAGAGATTTTGTAAGTAGCACGGAATTCCTAGCTAAGATTTTCTTTTCGAGGTTACTTTTTTAGTATTTAGAGCTCACAACAAGCCGACACGTGACATGGGGCGGATTAATACCTGCACCCTTTTTATACCCTCCACCATAAGATTGAGGGTATACTAATTTCGTCATTCTGTTTGTAACTACTCGAAATATTCGTCTGAGACCCCATAAAGTATATATATTCTTAATCGTCACGACATTTTATGTCGATCTAGGCATGTCCGTCCGTCCGTCCGTCTGTCTGTCGAAAGCACGCTAACTTCCGAAGGAGTAAAGCTAGCCGCTTGAAATTTTGCACAAATACTTCTTATTAGTGTAGGTCGGTTGGTATTGTAAATGGGCCATATCGGTCCATGTTTTGATATAGCTGCCATATAAACCGAACTAGGGTCTTGACTTCTTGAGCCTCTAGAGTGTGCAATTCTTATCCGATTGAAATGAAATTTTGCACGACGTGTTTTCTTATGATATCCAATAACTGCGCCAAGTATGGTTGAAATCGGTCCATAACCTGATATAGCTGCCATATAAACCGATCTAGGGTCTTGACTTCTTGAGCCTCTAGAGTGTGCAATTCTTATCCGATTGAAATGAAATTTTGCACGACGTGTTTTCTTATGATATCCAACAACTGCGCCAAGTATGGTTCAAATCGGTCCATAACCTGATATAGCTCCCATATAAACCAATCTTGGGTCTTGACTTCTTGAGCCTCTAGCGTGCGCAATTCTTATCCGATCAGAATGAAATTTTGCACGACATGTTTTGTTATGATATCCATCAACTGTGCCAAGTATGGTTCAAATCGGTCCTTAACCTGATATAGCTGCCATATAAACCGATCTTGGGTCTTGACTTCTTGAGCCTCTAGAGGGCGCAATTCTTACCCGATTGAAATGAAATTTTGCACGACGTATTTTGCTATTATATCCAACAACTGTGCCAAGTACGGTTCAAATCGGTCCATAACCTGATATAGCTGCCATATAAACCGATCTTGGGTCTTGAATTCTTGAGCCTCTAGAGGGCACAATTCTTATCCGATTTAAATGAGTTTTTGCACGAAGTATTTCGTTATGATATCCAACAACTGTGCCAAGTATGGTTCAAATCGGTTCATAACCTGATATAGCTGTCATATAAACAGATCTGGGGATTCGACTTCTTGAGCTTCTAGAGGGCGCAATTCCTATCCGATTTGGCTGAAATTTTGCATGACGTATTTTATTTTTACTTTCGACAACTGTGTCAAATAAGGTTCAAATCGGTTCATAACCTGATATAGCTGCCATATAAACCGATCTGGGATCTTGACTTCTTGACCCCTAGATTATCCGATATGCCTGAAATTTTGTACGACGGATCCTCTCATGACCATCAACAAACGTGTTTATTATGTTCTGAATCGGTCTATAGCCCGATACAGATCCCATATAAATCGTTCTCTCTATTTTACTTCGTGAGCCTCAATGGACGCAATTCTTATACGAATTGGCTGAAATTTTACACAGGCCTCCAACATATAATTTAATTGCGGTCCAGAGCGGACCATATCTTGATATCGTTTTAATAGCATAGCAACTCTTTTCTTATATCCTTTTTAGGCTAAGAAGAGATACCGGGAAAACAACTCGACAAATGCGATCCATGGTGGAGGGTATATAAGATTCGGCCCGGCCGAGCTTAGCACGCTTTTACTTGTTTTTTCAAACTAACTTAGCCTAAGCCCAAGCCAGTGCCCGTAGTTCGTTTAGGGATTCCAAAGATTTCGAAAAGATTGCTTATACTGCGGTGGAGGCGCGACTAAATGTACTGTGTCTTCGGAATGTAAAGTCTGTTATTCGAACTCTGTAGAAAGGATAAAGGGGGACAGCTAGCGGATTTGGGACAGCACGCTGACTAATACGGCTGGTGAAGCATGAAGTGATCTAGGCAGGTCGAGACTGAAAGACGAACACACTATGAGCAGTTGGACACCTAGTGACACGCATGCTACGAGGTCCGCTTTATAAGTTTCTGGTCTAGGTAACACCAAGTGTTTCCATATGCAATCTGACATTTCCATTGGAAATGTAGGCATTCTCTAGCATAATCGTACTCAGAACGTTTTGACCTACGACCCTCATTTGTGTTGTTTGCATTGACTTGAAAACATTCCCCACAATTTGACTATGGCTCGAAAAAAGGCTCGTGGCGTTTACTACTACTAAATCCCGGCACGGGATAGCCGTGAACACCACACAGGCTGGAGCATTGAGGTCCGATCTGTGGGGTGTTCATTGCTGTCAAGTGAAGCTTAGCTGCGAGCTACCGGACGTGTCCACAGGTTGCGGACAGTGAAATGTTCCATACGGAGTAGCTGCAACGGCAGTCGCGGATAATCAGCGGTATTGAACGGAAAGTACCGGCTCATGCCCAAATACTGAGTGCCTATGAGGCCCGATATGACAAGGCGGGCTATTGGTGCCTTTTAATAACCAATGGCCAAACTGTTTCCACGGCGATCGGTCCTTCGGACCGGAACGAGTTTACTCATTCAGGAGCTAGACAAGGACCGCCACCTTCACATGAAAATGTGGCTACTACTACTTAATTTCCCATGAACATTCAATGAAGTAACAGGGGATACTTCTCTCATATCAATGAGTGCAGTCCGATTAAAGTTAAAGCTCACTGATAAGGGGCCTTCTTTTTTATGCCGAGTCCGAACGGCGTGCCGCATAGCGACACCACTTGTTAGAGAAGTTTTAACATGGCAGGATACCTTAAAAATGTAGCCTGCATTCGTAAGGGGATAACCATCGCTGAAAATTTTGTTGATGTTCACACCGGGGTTTGAACCCAGGCGTCATGAGCGGATGTGATAACCTCTGCGCCTTGGGGGCCTACAAAATCATTAAATCTACGGCCCTTATATATACATATGTGCTCTCCACTTCCACTTTCTTGGCTTATATTAAAAAATTTTTCATACGAACAAGTAAAAGCGTGCTAAGTTCGGCCGGGCCGAATCTTATATACCCTCCACCATGGATCGCATTTGTCGAGTTCTTTTCCCGGCATCTCTTCTTAGGCTAAAAAGGATATAAGAAAAGAGTTGCTCTGCTATTAAAACGATATCAAGATATGGTCCGGTTCGGACCACAATTAAATTATATGTTGGAGACCTGTGTAAAATTTCAGCCAATTCGTATAAGAATTGCTCCCATTGGGGCTCACGAAGTAAAATAAAGAGAACGATTTATATGGGATCTGTATCGGGCTATAGACCGATTCAGAACATAATAAACACGTTTGTTGATGGTCATGAGAGGATACGTCGTACAAAATTTCAGGCATATCGGATAATAATTGCGACCTCTAGGGTTCAAGAAGTCAAGATCCCAGATCGGTTTATATGGCAGCTATATCAGGTTATGAACCGATTTGAACCTTATTTGACACAGTTGTTGGAAGTAAAAATAAAATACGTCATGCAAAATTTCAGCCAAATCGGATAGGAATTGCGCCCTCTAGAAGCTCAAGAAGTCAAATCCCTGATCTGTTTATATGACAGCTATATCAGGTAATGGACCGATTTCAACCATACTTGGCACAGTTGTTGGATATCATGACGAAATACTTCGTGCAAAAACTCATTCAAATCGGATAAGATATACATACTTGGCACAGTTGTTGGATATAATAACAAAACACGTCGTGCAAAATTTCATTTCAATCGGATAAGAATTGCGCCTCCTAGAGGCTCAAGAAGTCAAGACCCAAGATCGGTTTATATGGCAGCTATATCAGGTTATGGACCGATTTGAACCATACTTGGCACAGTTATTGAATATCATAACAAAACACGTCGTGCAAAGTTTCATTCTGATCGGATAAGAATTGCGCATGCTAGAGGCTCAAGACCCAAGATCGGTTTATATGGCAGCTATATCAGGTTATGGACCGATTTAAACCATACTTGGCACAGTTGTTGGATATAATAACAAAACACGTCGTGCAAAATTTCATTTCAATCGGATAAGAATTGCGCCTTCTAGAGGCTCAAGAAGTCAAGACCCAAGATCGGTTTATATGGCAGCTATATCAGGTTATGAACCGATTTGAACCATACTTGGCACAGTTATTGGATATCATAACAAAACACGTCGTGCAAAGTTTCATTCTGATCGGATAAGAATTGCGCCCTCTAGAGGCTCAAGAAGTCAAGACCCAAGATCGGTTTATATGGCAGCTATATCAGGTTATGGACCGATTTAAACCATACTTTGCACAGTTGTTGGATATAATAACAAAACACGTCGTTCAAAATTTCATTTCAATCGGATAAGAATTGCGCCTTCTAGAGGCTCAAGAAGTCAAGACCCAAGATCGGTTTATATGGCAGCTATATCAAAACATGGACCGATATGGCCCATTTACAATACCAACCGATCTACACTAATACGAAGTATTTGTGCAAAATTTCAAGCGGCTAGCTTTACTCCTTCGGAAGTTAGCGTGCTTTCGACAGACAGACGGACATGGCTAGATCGACATAAAATGTCGCGACGATCAAGAATATATATACTTTATGGGGTCTCAGACGAATATTTCGAGTAGTTACAAACAGAATGACGAAATTAGTATACCCCCTATCTTATGGTGTAGTGTATAAAAATGGTAGATATCATCACCATTAACCCATTTCTGTGTCCATCCACGTCAGGGGCAACACCAAGATCTGCTTGGAAAATCTGTCTTTGAAGCTTTGCCGGTTAAAGAAAACTCATATCAAAAATTTCATCAAGTCTACGGTGTTTGCTCTGTTTTACCTCTTCTACATCATGCTTTTTTTGCTGTAGTTGACATCCTTTCACTTACGATTATAAGACTCAGACAAGAACACAAACACCTACTAGTCCGAGTTTTTTGTTTTGCCTTTCTAAAAGGTAAAAAGGACTCTAAGGAGTACTACATGATGGTGACAACCTTTAAGACACGTTTAAAGAGTCAGTTTGCCTGCCATCGCCTTTGTTTGGCACTTTGGCAGTTTTGCAATTGGCCAACCTTCTAACGCCCCTTTCTCTTGTGTTTTTGTTGGTTTGTTTGTTATGCCATAAAAGTTAAATGAAACAAAACACCTTAATGGTTTGACCCTTAGGGTTCAATGTTGGCGATATGCTCAAACGACAGAGAGGTAGCTTGTATCATCTCCATGGTGTATTGAGAGTTTTGTGTGTGGTGGTGTAAATGGCCTATAATGGCATATTAATTTCCAAGATATTTAGAATGATGAACAAATTAGGTAAGGTTAGGTTAGGTTATTTTGGCAAAAGCCAACGCGCTCTAACTAATAAAAGGATGTTTCTAATAATTTTCTCCTCACTAATGCTGAAGACATTGATGAGGTCATCAGCCTAGATTTAAAGTTAAGAGTCCATTATACTCTTTAATATATAGCAAAAAGTATTTAACCCTGGCAAAAATTGGGCATCGTTTAATTCTGTTCATCAAATCATTATTACCAGGACAGAATTTGTTGTGTGTATCCATAGTTTTTTACTATAGTCCGGATTTTATGCAAAATCGACCCTCCTCCTTACCCCAAAAGTGCTACCCATAAATAAAAGTGGGCCGATTGGGACAATATGGGATTCAAATGAAGGGTATTCACGAGTAGACTACGAATTTCATAATAAAAGTTGGGTCCAAGTACCTGGGGGGGCCGCCCCAGCCCCAAAACCCCTTAAAATAGGTTTATTTGACGATCCTGACAATATGGGACTCAAATGATAGATATTCGGGTGTAGATTACGAATATGGTCAGAAAGTAAGAATAGGCTTTATAATTTATTGATAACCGAAGGGGGCGGACCCTCCACCCTTACCCCAAAAACACCACCCAAAAACCAAAAGTAGACCGATAAGGACAATATGGGTATCAAATGAAAACTATGCAGGAGTAAATAACGACTCTGGCATACAAATTCATGTCGAAGTATAGGAGGTCACCCCACCCCCACAAAAACGCCCAAAATGGGCACATTAGCCAATCACGGATATATGGAACTCGGTTTGTTTCTTCCGTATAGACCGTAAAACGGCAGAACCGATTTTCTCGAAATTTTCGCATATTGTGTAGGTTGGTCTGGAATGAAAAATAAGCTATATATTTTTTCGGTATCGGAAGGGGGACGGACCCTCCCCCTTCTACCAACAACACAAACTTAAATCAAAAGTGGACCGATCGGGACAATATAGGTATCAAATGAAAGGTATTGGAGAGTAGAATACGAATGCGGTATTAAAATTTGAGTCCAAGTACCCATCGGGCCACCCCACCCCAAAACTCCCCCAAACAGACATATAGGACGTTCATTTCAATATGGGGCTCAAATGAAAGGTACTCGGGAGTAGATGTCGAATCTGGCATACCAAATCAAATCGATGTATAGGGGGTCACGCCACCCCTCAAAAATGCCATTATACCCATTATGACTATATTATACTTGGCTGAACCGACTTTCTTAAAATTTTCATAAATTGTGTACGTTTGTGTGGAAGGGAAAACATAGGTTAGATAATTTTTTTAGATATCCTTACCCCAAAAACCCCACCCATATCCGAAATTAGTCCGATGAGCACAATAAGTGTGTCAAAAAAAAAAAGATATTGGAGACCAGACGAATATGGTGTTAAAATTTGGGTCCAAGTAACCAGCGCAATTATTATTCGATTAGCCTGAAATTTTGGAGGTAGTGTTTTTCTATGACAGGTGTTTATACCCTACACCACTGCTGTGGTACAGGGTTTTATAACTTAGTACATTTATTTGTAACAGCCAGAAGGAAGAGAGATAGACCCATTGATAAGTAAACCGATCTATTTAGAATCACTTTCTGATTCGATTTAGCTATGTCCGACTATCTGTTCGTCTGTCCATGTTAATTTGTGTACAAACTACAGGTCGCAATTTTCATCCGATCATGCTGATACAGACATGTTTTTGAGTCTAGAGAAGAATCCTATTGAAATTGGAAAAAATCGGTTCAGATTTGGATGTAACTCCCATATATGTTGTATATTCGCACCATTTTGGGATATATTGCAATAAAGTACTCATTTGTTAACCGATTGCCTTGAAATTTGGTACGAAGAAAATCGGTTCAGATTTAGATATAGCTGCCATATACGTATATCACCCAATTTTCCCTTCTATAGCCTTTGCAAGCGCATTTATTGACCAATAGTGCCAAAACTTTGTAAAACGCTTTCGTCGACGACTTTTGCAATACCCATAAAGTTTTCTCGAAATCGGTTCAGATTTAGATATAGCCCCCATATATATGTTCGTCCGATTTGCAGTAATAATTAAATAAAATGGTCATTTGTTAACCGATTCTCTCGAAATTTGGCGGGAAGAATTTTGATATAACTTTAGACATTACTGGCGAATTTTATAGAAAGCGGTTCAGATTTAGATATAGCTGCGATATATGTAAGTCGCCCGATTTCCACTTCTTAAGCTACTGCAAGCGCATTTATTGACCAATCTTTCCTAATCTTTGTACAACGCTTTCCTCATCAACTACCACAATATCTGAGAAATGGGTTCAGATTTAGATATAGCTCCCATATATATGTTCATCCGATTTTGGAAAATATTGCAATAAATTGCTCATTTGTTAACCGATTCCCTTGAAATTTGGTAGGAAGGATTTTCTCTTGACTCTCGACATTATTGGCGAATTTCATAGAAATCGGTTCAGATTTAGATATAGCTGCCATATACGTATATCGCCCGATTTTCCCTTCTATAGCTACTGCAAGTGCATTTATTGACCAATCTTCCCTAAACTTTGTACAACGCTTTCCTCATCAATTACCACAATATCTGAGAAGGTTGCTCGAAATCGTTTCAGATTTAGATAAAGCTCCCATATATATTGAAACATCAATTTCCGACCCTACAAAGTATATATATTTCGAATCATCGTAAAATTTAAGACGATTTAACGATGTCCGTCTGTCCGTCTGTCCGTCCGTCTGTTGTAATCACTCTAGAGCCTTCAAAAATTGAGATATTGAGCTAAAATTTGGCACACATACGTATTTTTGATGCACGCTGGTTAAGTTTTTGAACGGACAAAGTCGCACCATATTTGGATATAGCTGCTATATAGACCAATTTTCCGATAAAGGGTCTAATGTCCATAAAAACGTTACTTTTCATCCTAATTGAAAAAGTTGGTTATTTTAAGTCTCCCGACATCTGACTTTAATATGGATTAGATCGGTCCATATTTAGATATAGCTGCCATAAAGACCGATCTGCCGATAAGGGGTCTGAAGACCGTTATTTATTTATTACCCGATTTCGGTGAAAATTAAAACAGTGGGTTTTTTAAGCCTCCCGACATCTGACCCAAATATGGTTCGGATCAGACTATATTTAGATATAGCTGCCATATAGACCGATCTGCCGATAAAGGGTCTGAAGACCATAAAATCTTTATTTATTACCCGATTTCGCTAAAATTTGAAACAGTTGGTTATTTTAAGCCTCCCGACATCTGACCTAAATATGGTTCTGATCAGACTATATTTAGATAGACCGATCTATATTTATGTAGACCGATCTCCCTATAAGGGGTCTGATAGCCATAAAAGCTTTATTTTTTATCCGATTTCGCTGAAATTTGGATTTGTGTACAGTTTTAAGCCTTTCAACATCTGACCCAAATATGGTTGGGATCGGACTATATTCAGATATAGCTGGTATATAGACCGATCTCCAGATAAAAGGTCTGAAGCCCATAAATGCTCTATTTATTACCCGATTTCTTTGAAATTGAAATTGAAACAGTTGGTAGTTTTACGCCTCCCAACATAGGACCCAAATATGGTTCAGATCGGACTATATTTAGTTATAGCTGTCATACAGACCGATCTCCCGATAAGGGGTCTGAAGCCCATAAAAGCCCTATTTATTACCCGATTTCGCTGAAATTTGAAACAGTTGGTTAGGTTGTTTTAGGTCTCCCAACGTCCATCCCAAATATGGTTTGTATCGGACTATATTTAGATATTGCTTCCATACAGACCGATATGCCGGTTAAGGGTCTGAACTCCAAAAAAGCTTTATTTATTACCCGATTTTGTTGAAATTTGGAACACAAAATTTAACAGTGACTTATATTTATTACATCACTCAATGTCCGTTCCGAGTTTGGGTGCATAAGTTATCCAATTTTCATCAGATTGTGGCGAAAGGGGGTTTACATATGCAACTGAGGTGATGGGTATCCAAAGTTCGGCCCGGCTTTTTTACTTGTTTTTTTTTTTTTTTTTAAGGAAAAGGAAAGCCAGAGATCGCAACACACACCAAACTTTATCTTGTTAAAAGACTTTTCAACCATATTAGGTGTGACGGCCTCAAGGGGTGTAAGTTTGTATGTTGCATTTTTATCGTATTTATTGCGAAAACGCTGCTATGATACAAATGCCACGTTAACCACGCTCGACAATCCTGTCTATTAGCTGTACTTTTTCCCAATGCATGTGTTTCGAGTTTGCATAAATATCCGGACTCTATTTATTTGGTATGGTAGTGCATTTGCTTAAAATCAATCCCGGCTACTGCTTAGACTATTGAAAGACTTGTTTTCTGATATTCTGTTTTTGTCCCAACTTTAGTTGACAATTAACATTTGAGTGAACATTCAGCATTGGACAATTTCATTAAAATTCCTCATAACATTCTGTCACTGACATTCTTTACATTACGTTTTTTACAAATTAAAAAAAAAAAAAAAAAAAAAAAAAAACAAAATATCCATAATAAAAAATTCCTGACATATTTATAAAATGAAAACAATCCATATGCAGGAATGGCTTATTGCAATAATAAAATAAAATCATCAACGTCAACATATAAATGTCAACGCTGATTTTATATGATTTATTTCAAATGACATTCACACATGTGTGGCTTATAAGCAATATGATAATTTATATGAAAATTAATTAATACCTGTGTATGGTTTATGGTTTAAGGTTTATTTTTTATGCGTTACATATCATTTTTAATTGGTTCTATTTTTTAATACTCATAAATTTTGTAAACTCTTATGGGGGCAAACTTGAAATTGGTCAAATTGACTACAGATGGCGGTAGAAGTTTCAAGTGGTACTCCCACAACAATAAATTTGCTGATATCAGCAACATTGTCTGCTGATTTTAGGATAGGTTAGATTAAAAAGAGGCTGCGGATATTAGTCTGTCCCATACCACAATGGATATACACCAAACCAGCAATTGGCTTGAGGTGCGCTCAAAGTACTAAAAAGTAAACTCGAAAAAGAAAGTCTAAGTCAGAAATACCGCACTACTTACAAAATCCCCAATTGTTTTCCATAACACGCCCCTAAGTTGGTTTATGTCTGGTATTGAGGCCCCACCTAAGTTCCGATGTCTGTTAGCATCGAAAGCCGGGAAATATGACAGGAAATGCTCCAACGTCTCATCATCTTCCCCACATGAAATACGCATGCTATTACTTTCCGCACCGATTTTGCATAAGTGGGCTCGTAATCCTATGTGTCCTCTTATGGTACCGAGAGCTATTCTAACCTCCTACTTACCTCCTTTCAGCAATAGACTCGTCTTCTCACAATCTGGATTTCCCCATAGGATTTTCGTTGCCCTACCGACCATTTTCCCGTTCCACAGTATAAAATGCGCTTCGTAGCCCGTCCCATAACTAGGACTGCGTCGATTCGAAAGGCTTCGGGTTAACAAGTTAATTGAAGGCAGTCCTCTACCCTTACCTGCCAAATAGTCTGTTTTGTGAGTGAGCTCGTAGTCCTATATGTCCTGTTGTGATACCGAAAGCTATACTGACCTCCTTCTTACTTTCTTACAGCAAAACACTCATCTTCTCACAATCTGGATTTTCCCATAGGATTTTCGTTGCCCTACCGACCACAGTGTAAAATGCGCATTCGTAGCCAGCACCAATAACTCGGACTGCATCGATTCGAAAGGCTTCGGATTAACAAGTTTATTGATGGCCGTTCTCTGCCCTTACTTGCCGAATGGTCTACTTTGTCATTCCCCCTACTCCGCTATGGCCGGTATGCAAACGAAAATCTACTTTTTATACCCTCCACCATAAGATGGGGGGTATACTAATTTCGTCATTCTGTTTGTAACTACTTGAAATATTCGTCTGAGACCCCATTAAGTTTATATATTCTTGATCGTCGCGACATTTTATGTCGATCTAGCCATGTCCGTCCGTCTGTCCGTCCGTCCGCCCGTCCGTCCGCCCGTCCGTCCGTCCGTCTGTCTGTCGAAAGCACGCTAACTTCCGAAGGAGTAAAGCAAGCCGCTTGAAATTTTGCACAAATACATCTTATTAGTGTAGGTCAGTTGGTATTGCAAATGGGCTATATCGGTCCATGTTTTGATATAGCTGCCATATAAACCGATCTTGGGTCTTGACTTCTTGAGCCTCTAGAGTGCGCAATTCTTATCCGATTGGAATGAAATTTTGCACGACGTGTTTTGTTATGATATTCAACAACTGTGCCAAGTATAGTTCAAATCAGTCGATAACCTGATATAGCTGCCATATAAACCGATCTTGGGTCTTGACTTCTTGAGCTTCTAGAGGGCGCAATTCTTATCCGATTGAAATGAAATTTTGCACGACGTGTTTTGTTATGATATCCAACAACTGTGCTTAGTATGGTTCAAATCGGTTCATAACCTGATATAGCAGCCAAATAAACCGATCTTGGGTCTTGACTTCTTGAGCCTCTAGAGGGCGTAATTATCGTCCGATTTAACTGAAATTTCGCACGTGGTGTGTTGGTATTACTTTCAACAACTGTGTTAAGTATGATTCAAATCGGTTCATAATCTGGTATAGCTGTCATATAAACCGATCTTGGATCTTGACTTCTTGAGCTAATTGAGGGCGCAATTCTCATCCGATTTGGCTGAAATTTTGCATGAGGTGTTTTGTTATGACTTCCAATAACTGTGCTAAGTATGGCGTAAATCGATATAGAACCTGATATAGCTGCCATATAAACCGATCTGGGATCTTGACTTCTTGAACCTCTAGAGGGCGTAATTCTCATCCGATTTGGCTGAAATTTTGTACAAGGGCTTCTCTAATGACCTTCAACATACGTGTCTAGTATGGTCTGAATCGATCAATAGCTTGATACAGATTTTATATAAACCTATCTCCCGATTTTGCTTCTTGAGCCCCTACAAGGCGCAATTCTTATCCGAATGAACTGAAATATTACACAATGACTTCTACAATGTCAATCAGCATTCATTTATAGCTCCAATAGGATAACAGTTCTTATTCAATATTCTATGTCTAAAAAGAGATACCGAGCATAGAACTCGACAAATGCGATCAATGGTGGAGGGTATATAAGATTCGGCCCGGCCGAACTTAGCACGCTCTTACTTGTTACATTTCAAGACTGTTTGTGACCTTACCTTTCTGGTTGTTATTGCCCAGATGTCTAGTCTACTGTCCGTAGTTTACTGATGTACACACTCGACGGCCTCGCGTTGGCACCACATCACCTAATGCATTCCGTGATCGCCCGGATCTCCGCCAGCAGGACTGTATTACGATCAGGCAGCCTAAAACAGATCTCAGTCCCTAGGTTCTCAATGTTAACCCCCAGGCCCACTCTGTTACAAAGTTTGATCCCTTTGTGTAGCATGGTTTTTCAATGGCAATTCTAGGGTTCCTTCAAGCCAAGACTGTGCATCGCATTCGACCTCAAGGTTCATCTCAGGTATCCGATCGAAAATCTCTTCCCTTCCTTCCAGGTTTCCTATCGTCGCCTCGATTTTACCGCGATGATATGAGCTGCTCGTATCCTCAATCCATTCTCACATAGTCTTAAGTCTCATAGCCGCAGTGGCCGCCTCACACTTAATCTGTATGTCAATATATCGGATATCTAGAATAGTATCCAATGACCTAGAGGGCATGGTACTCATCACTCCGCCTATGGCAAGACAACATGTTTTCTGAACCTTCAGTATGGTCCTTATGTTGCACTTTTTCTCCATAGCAATCCACCAAACTCCTGAGGCGCAAGTAAATATTGGTCTTACCACGCTCCTGTAGAGCCAGTGGACTACCCTGGATTCAAGCCCCATTTCGAGCCTACGGCCCGTCCATATAGTGCCCAACATCTGTGAGCCTTCTCATTACGCTCCTGAATGTGACACATCCAATTCAATTTCCTGTCCAAGATCACACTTAAGTGTTTGCCCTTGTCAGTTATCGAAATCGTCATATTGAACAAATGTGGTGCGTTAAATTGGCCCACCTTCGTATTCCCCGCGACAAGGCGGATTTCAGTCTTTTCTGGGTTATCATTGGGATCCCTAGATCTAGGCAAATCGTATGCCATAAGCAAGACCCTTTCGGCCCTTCTGCATAGCTCGTTCGGATCCTTACCTCTAAGAAGTATAATAACATCGTCTGCGTAGCAGACGGGTTCAATTCCCCCCTCAGTCAGCATCCGCAATAGGTCATTTATGGTGGTCACCCATAGGAGTGGCGATAAAATGCCCCCCTGCGGTATGCCTTGTGCCACTTTCTCCCTTATATTTATGCCATGGGACACACAATTTATCCACCAATTTATCCAATGCATTTACTTTCTTTTAAAAAATCCGCTATTACTTTTTGGGCAACCCAATAGTTGCTATGGGGCATAAGGTATGCATTTTTCACCGGATTTTGACGAAAAGTGGTTTACATGTATACCCAAGGTGGTGGGTATCCAAAGTTCGGCCCGGCCAAACTTAACGCCTTTTTACTTGTTCATCTTGGCGGTGTCTTTACGCTATCGATCTATTCAAAGTTTAATGGTAGTACACATACCATCAAACTTGCGCTTGTTTACGGCGTGTTTCCCCCGGCCGACCAGGGTTTTTCTTGGGGTGATTTCCTTTCTCGAATAGAACAACTGTTTTCGAAAGACTCCACTATTGCAGTCGTTATCCTGTTTACATTGTCTTCAATATGTTCTATAAAAACGGAAAATCTATCAAAAAAAAGTAATTAAATTCTACCCACCACTAATTTAGAGTTGTTTTACCCTTAACAAAAAAAGTAACTTTTGTTTCTATAATTTTTGAGTTGTTTTCTTTTGGACTAAATCAAAAATATGACTAATGTATCATTGGGACCATAGTGCAGGACATTACAATCAATCATAAATTCATAAACTCTCATGTAACCTTTCTAAGTCCAACAAAATATATCGCATATGCTATGCATAGGCAAAATCAAGTTAAATGCTGCCGATTTTCATATGGACTGCTGGACATACTTACTTTGATTCTGTCTAATTGCAGCATATCGATAGGATTGTTGGCGTGCATGTGTATGAATGCTAATACAGACCATAAGGGATTTATAACTATATTGATATATTTACAGAGTTTCTACACTCTATTTGACTTTTAATAAATTTTGAAATTTAATCTAGCATTTCATGTAAACTGAAAATGCATAAATTTGTAATATCATATTCCTAGTTATTGATTTTTGTTGTGACACACATTCATGAGGGCATTTAGACATGAACAGAGAAAGTCAACGACATGTGTATAGGCTGACAAATGCAATTATATACTCGTACACGCAAACCATAATCGCATATTTCTCACGCACACATCGTATCCGGCTCAAATCATTGAGCAAATGAACCCTAGGATGGTCGAAAATTATATTTGTGTTAAATTTTAATGAAATTTTTTTGGACAAGTTATGAACAAGTAAAAAGGCGTTAACTTTGGATACCCACCACCTCGGGTACATATGTGAACCACCCTTCGTCAAAATCCAGTGAAAAATGCATACTAAGGTATAAGTGCCCCATAGCAGCTATTAAGACATATCATCCGATTTAGACCAAATGCTTATAAGTCATTGTTCAATCGAGAGATCGGTCTATATGGCAGCTATATCCAAATCTGGACCGATCTGAGCCAAATTGAAGACAAATATCGAAGGGACCAACACAACTCACTGTCCCAAATTTCGGCGACATCGGACAATAAATACGCTTTTTAAGGGCCCAAAACCTTAAATCGAGAGATCGGTCTATATGGCAGCTATATCCAAATCTTAACCGATCAGGGCCAAATAGAAGAAAGATGTCGAAGGGTCTAAGGCAACTCACTGTCCCAAATTTCAACAAAATCGGATAATAAATGTGGCTTTTATTGGCCCAAGACCCTAAATCAGAGGATCGGTCTATATGACAGCTATATTCAAATCTGGACCGATATAGACCATATTGAAGAGGGATATTGAAGGGCCTAACACAACTCACTGTCCCAAATTTCGGCGACATCGGACAATAAATGCGCCTTTTAAGGGCCCAAAACCTTAAATCGAGAGATCGGTCTATATGACAGCTATATCCCAATCTGGACCGATCTGAGCCAAACTGAAGACGGATTTCGAAGGGCCTAACACAACTCACTGTCCCAAATTTCGGCGACATCGGACAATAAATGCGCCTTTTATGGCCCCAAAACCTTAAATCCAGAGTTCGGTATTCGGTATATGACAGCTATATCCAAATCTGGACCGATATAGACCATATTGAAGAGGGATGTTGTAGGGCCTAACACAACTCACTTTCCCAATTTTAAGGCGACATCGGACAATAAATGCGCCTTTTAAGGGCCCAAAACCTTAAATCGAGAGATCGGTCTATATAACAGCTATATCCAAATCTGAACCGATCTGAGCCAAGTTGAAGAAAAACGTCGAAGGGCCTATCACAACTCGCTGTGCCAAATTTCGGTGGAATCGGATTATGAAACCGCCTTTTATGGCCCCAAAACCTTAAATCGAGAGATCGGTCTATATGACAGCCATATCCAAATCTGGACCGACATAGACCATATTGAAGAGTGATGTTGTAGGGCCTAACACAACTCACTGTTCCAATTTTTAGGCGACATCGGACAATAAATGCGTTTTTTAAGGGCACAAAACCTTAAATCGAGAGATCGGTCTATATGACAGCTATATCCCAATCTGGACCGATTTGAGCCAAGTTGAAGAAAAATGTCGAAGGGCCTAACACAATTCACTGTCCCAAATTTCGGCGAAATCGGATTATAAAAGCGCCTTTTATGGCCCCAAAACCTTAAATCGAGAGATCGGTCTATATCACAGCTATATCCAAATCTGGACCGATATTGACCATATTGAAAAAGGATGTCGAAAGGTCTATCACAACTCACTGTCCCAAATTTCGGCAACATCGGACAATAAATGCGCCTTTCATGGGCCCAAAACCTTAAATCCAGAGATCGGTCTATATGACAGCTATATCCAAATCTGGACCGATCTGAACCAAATTGAAGAAGGATGTCAAAGGGCCTAACACAACTCACTGTCCCAAATTTCAGCAAAATCGGATAATAAATGTGCCTTTAATGAGCCTAAGATCCAAAATCAGAGGACCAGTCTATACGGGGGCCATATCAAGATATATTCCGATATTGCCCATCTTCGAATTTATCCAGCTTATGGACAAAAAAGAATCTGTGCAAAGTTTCAGCTCAATATCTCTATTTTTAAAGACTGTAGCATGATTTCAACAGACAGACGGACGGACATGGCTAGATCGTCTTAGATTTTTACGCTGATCGAGAATATACATATATTGGTTTGCCCAAAAAGTAATTGCGGATTTTTTAAAAGAATGTAAATGCATTTTTAATAAAGCTTAAAATGAACTTTAATCAAATATACATTTTTTACACTTTTTTTCTAAAGCAAGCTAAAAGTAACAGCTGATAACTGACAGAAGAAAGAATGCAATTAGAGAGTCACAAGCTGTGAAAAAATTTGTCAACGCCGACTATATGAAAAATCCGCAATTACTTTTTGGGCAACGTACTTTATAGGATCGTGAATGGATATTTCGATGGTTTGCAAACGGAATGACAAAATGAAATACCCCATCTTTCGGTGATGGGTATAAAAAACCTACCAAGAGAATAAAAACCTTCCAATTTTGGTAGGAACCTACCATTATATTGGGTTGCCCAAAAAGTAATAGCGGATTTTTCATATAGTCGGCGTTGACAAATTTTTTCACAGCTTGTGACTCTGTAATTGCATTCTTTCTTCTGTCAGTTATCAGCTGTTACTTTTAGCTTGCTTTAGAAAAAAAGTGTAAAAAAGTATATTTGATTAAAGTTCATTCTAAGTTTTATTAAAAATGCATTTACATTCTTTTAAAAAATCCGCAATTACTTTTTGGGCAACCCAATATTATTATCACCTACCTATCATTATACCTATCCTTATCTCTATTCTTTTCCCTATCTTTAGCCCTACCTGGGGTCAAACCGATCGTTTAATCTGAGGTCGGATTATTAAATTATTAGCCGATATTAGCAAAAACTTTGGTATGCGAATAACCAACATCAAATACGACTCAGATAGGTCCATAAGAAGATATAGCCTTCATATAAACCAACCCTCTCGTTAACATCTTGCACCCTAGAATTTGTTAATGGGGAACATTTTAAACAGAATCCATGTTATTGTCTAAGGACCCTTGAATGTCATAAAGTACCACCCTAATACCCATCATATGGACATGTGAATAATGTCTGGTTGCAACGTCATGATGCAATTGAATTCTGTGGCATAATCCACCTATCAAATCACAAACTTATTTATAACTCAAACAAGCCAAAATAGTGTCAAAAGAACCGACTCGAACAAAAGCCCTCTCACTCACACATGTGCGTCTATACTCGTCACCAAACCAGTGGCAGCGACATACGAACAAACGATATCTTGTAACAGGTAACCTACATTTTGTAATCGTTCCGGTTAGATGGCGAGAAAGTCTTCATGGTCATATGCTCAAATGACTCCACGATGGGCGTATGTGGTTTGCACTATGGTGTAAGCGTGTGGCAGACTGCCTCAGTTCACATAAGTGTGGTTTACTCTTGATGAGTAGGTTTCCTATCCTGTTTTTTTGAATTGTCATTTCCAATCAAAAAAGAGTGATGCTGGTTTGTGTTTTTCCTGCAACGCCTGTGTGCCTGTGGCATCGGACTGAGAGCTTTAATGACACCAACAATATTCAAAGTTTGTGAATATAATGACATTTCGCATGTTTTGATGTGTTGTTACTAGTGTCTGATGATTACAATTCGATTAAGTTTCTTGCACAGCAACAGAAGGTGGCTTGTGATGGCGAATGTGTAGTGGGTACAAAAATGCAAATTTTGCCCATTAACATTCCACTAAGGAACAGGGGCAAACTTCTCACATATCAATGAGTGCAGTCCGGTTCAAGTTTAAGCTCAATGATAAGGGGCCTCCTTTTTATAGCCGAGTCCGAACGGCGAGCCGCAGTGCGACACCTCTTTGGAGAGAAGTTTTACATGGCATGGTACCTCACAAATGTCGCCAGCATTTGGAGGGGAAAACCACCGGTGAAAATTTTTTCTTTTCTGATGGTCTCGCCAGGATTCGAACCTAGGCGTTCAGAGTCATATGCGGACATGCTAACCTCTGCGTTACGGTGGCCTCCTGTAGTGGGTACAAAATTGCAAATTTTGCTAATTAATATTCCACTAAGGAACAGGGGCAAACTTCTCTCATATCAATGAGTGCAGTCCGATTCAAGTTTAAGCTCAATGATAAGGGGCCTCCTTTTTATAGCCGAGTCCGAACGGCGTACCGCAGTGCGACACCTCTTTGGAGAGAAGTTTTACATGGGATAGTACCTCACAAATGTCGCCAGCATTAGGAGGGGAAAACCACAGGTGAAAAATTTTTCTTTTCTGATGGTCTCGCCAGGATTCGAACCTAGGCGTTCAGCGTCATAGGCGGACATGCTAACCTCTGCGCTACGGTGGCTTCCCCTGTAGTGGGTACAGGTTCAGTGAAATTCACCATCTCAAGCTGGCCTCGAAAATTCGTTCTAGCCATCGCAATATAATACCAAGGGATTCCAGCATAAGTGCCAAATAATGTACTTGTCTTGACATTCCATGCCAGCATAGACTGGGGAATCCAGTTCCTTGTGCGCCCAACTTCTGCTTATACTCCTTAAACCACACTCTGCTATCTTTTTAAAGCCTTAAGCACGGTTATATTCCGCATGGTCTATGTGGCCATGGACAGACGGACAGAAAAAAAGAGAGACGAACCAAAGGAAAGACGAACGAAAGGACGGAAGGAAGGACAGACTGAAGGACAGGAGGAGCGGTTGGAAGAACAAACGAAAGGACGGATGGAAGGAGGGACAGTCCGCGATCAAAAAGCATCTCGAAATGAATATAATGATATGTTACAAAAGGAATGATACTAGAAAGATGTATACCCACCAACATAGGAAGGGGCTATACTAATCTAGTCATTCCGCTTGTAACACCTCAAAATATTCGTCTAAGACCCCATAAAGTATATATCCTTGATCGCCTCGACATTCTATGTCGATGTAGCCATGTCCGACCGTCCGTACGACTGTCGAAATCACAATAGCGGTCGAACGCGTAGAGCTAGTCGCTTGAAGTTTTGTGCAGTGGCGAGAAACCCAACACAGCCTAACAAACAGGAAACTGACGACGGACCCATCACCGGCTTAAAGATTCGAAATACTGGGATAGGTAAAGATCCTAATATTGAAACATTAGCCAGCTCAGCGACAGGAGACTCAACATTCCAACGAACAGGGAGCCGATGATGGTACCCATCACCTACTCCCAAGAAGCCCATTTACTTAATATTTGGAAGGCTAAGATAGGCAAAGATCCAAGTATTGGAACATCAGGCTGTACAGAGAATGGAAACCCAATACAGCTTAACGAACAGGGACCCGACGATGGAACCATTACCGACTTTATAAAAAGTCGGAAGACTAGACTAGGCAAAGAACCTAAAACGATGACATCAGGCAGTGCAGTGACAGGAAAGTCAATGCAGTCTAAAGAACGGGGTGCAGAAGATGAGATCATGACCTACTCCCAAGATGCCCATTTACTGGAGGACCAATGATTGAGGTAATCCGGATAAACCTCCACACCCTCTGATGGAGAAAATCAGCAAGGACATGATTCATATTGCCTCAACTCAGGAGCCATGGACGACCCGGAATAAAGTTTCTGGAGTGAACCATATCAACTGGCAATTATTCTATGCTAACACTGGTACTCGGCCAAGGACTTGCGTTATTTGTCATAAAAATTTGAATTTGAATATTTTCCCTAGAGTTGTCAATTTCGGATGCAACAGTGGTGAGACAGGGAGACGGTGGAGCATACCTGGCATCACTTTATCTGCCTTTCGACTCTCCGACACCGCCACCCACGTCGGAGCTGCAACGGCTGGAGCAAAAAAAAAAAAAGCAAAACGGATAGGAAACGAGGTACTAAAAGGGTTGGGGTAGTACCAACACTAATAAGCGGGGCCAAGCCCTGGCAGAATTCTTAAATACTAACGACCTCATAACACTTAATATTGGTAACACCGCTACGTTTGTTAATAGGATTAGGGAGGAGATATTAGATGTGACCATATGTTCGGAAAATCTAATCAATGAGGTTCAGGATTGGAGGGTCTCCATGGAACACTCTTTCTCTGAAAATCGCTAAATTAGGTTTAGAATAACACGGCCAGCGCTGAATCAGATAAGCTTCCGGAATAAGTCGAAAACCAACTGGACAAAATTCGGAAGGCTACTCAGAAGAAGACTTGGGCAAGATAATTTAGGCAGTTCAAGCACAGAAGACATTTACAAAAATGTCAACAGGATTACGACTGCACTGGTGGGGTCCTTCGAAGATAGTTGTCCTCTTCGGGAAAATAAATCGGCCAAGAAGAACCCTCTATGACCGGGGAGATTCGCTATATTGGGAAAGAGGTCCGCATACTTTTTAACAGAGAACGTAGTAAGATAGTGAAAGTATATTGGGATGTGTATTACACACTGCTCAAGGAATATAATTAGATTCCCTGAGCGGTAAAACCTGCCTCCTGGAAGCTATTAAGAAGTTTCACTCAAAAGCCCATGGCCAAACTGAAACTTTACTAGACGAAAAGGGAGTGAGAGCAGACACAATGGAGGGCATGTTAAGGCTTTTGATGAAAACCCATTTTCCACAGGATACGACGAAACCCACGGAAACACAGAAATCTTGGAATAATGAGGTTGATCTAAGGCTTATCATAACGGAATTTATGGTTAAGGAAGCCTTGAGGAGCTTCAAACCATTTAAGTCACCCGGACCTGATGGAATATTTACGGCGTGACCACAAAAGGAGCCGATTATCTGCACCTTAAGACCATACAAGAAGTTCAGAGAACATGTTGTCTTGACATAGGCGGAGCGATGAATACCAGTGCCCACTAGGGAACTGGAGACTATTCTAGATATCGGACCCATTGACATACATATTAAATGTGAGAAAGCCACTGCGACTTAAGGCGATGGGAGAATGTAATGAAGATGGGAGCAGCTCATACCATCGCGGTACAATCGAAGCGACGATAGGAAACCTGGAAGGAAGGGAAGAGGTTTCCGATCGAATACCTGAGACGAGTGCGAGGAACTGTTTCCAGCGGCCAGTCTTGGACTGGCGCAACCCTAGTATTGTCATCTGGAAGATCAAATTATACGGATGGATCAAAGCTAGGGGACAGAGTGGGCCTGAGGTCTACATTGAGAACCCTGGGACTGAGATCTATTTTAGACTTCCTGACCATAATACGGTCCCACAGGCAAAGATCCGGACGATCACGAAATGCGTGAGGTGGTGTGAAATTAACGCGAGAACGTCGAGTGTCAACATCTTTACGGACAGTAAACTTGCCATAAGGGCAATAACAACCAGGAGGGTAAGGTCAATAAAAAGGAGATTGACGCCTTTTCCGAGAATGGCACAATCCGCATGTTTTGGGTGCCATAACGGAGTAAGGGGGAATAAAAGGGAAGACGATTTGGCAGTGAAGGTCAGAGAACTACCGTCGATAAACTTGGTTAATCCGATGCCTTTCAGGTCGACGCAGTCCGATTTAAGGGCGTGGGCGACAAACGCCTACAAACAGCGAAATAGTCGGTAGGACGGCGGAAATATTATGAGGTGATCCGGATCGTGAGACGACGACGATATTATTGAAAGGAAGTATGAAGGAGGTCAATATAGCTTTTGGTATCATAACGGGACTGCTATGAAGGCAAACACGGTGGTACACGCAAACCGGGAAGACCAAAAGCCCAATGAAAAGATTAAGTGGTGGGATCAAGTTTCGAGGTGGGATTTTAGAATAAGCGCAGAAGATTGAGGCGCTTGGAACATTATTCTACGTTCAGCTAGTGGAACAAAAGTTCTGTCATAGCCAATTAAAGTAAAATAAGTATCATAACGGGACACATAGGACTACGAGCTCAATGCAAAATCGGTGCGCAAGTGCTAGCAGGAGTAGGACATGAGGTCAAGATGATGAGACGTTGGAGCATTTACGATGCTATTGCCCGGCTTTCACGGCTAACAGACACCGGTGCTTAGGAGGGGACACGATACCAGGCATGAGGCAACTTAGGGGAGTGGTATGGAAAACAAATAAGGATTTTGTAAGCAGCACGGAATTCCAAACTTTACAGTTTCTTTTCAGAGGTTATTTTTTAGTTCTTAGACCGCACTACAAGCCGATTACTGGCTAAGGTGTATGTCCATAGTGGCATAGGGCGGATTAATATCCGCATCCGCTTTTCAACATAACCTGACCTGCAGGAGAGCCAGACAGCCATTAAATCCCTGGAGAACGTATTTCTGAACACAAAAACTTCCCTCGACTATCGCAGATCTTTCAATGAGATAACTGAACAGTTAAAAATTCACCTGTTCTTGGTGCCGGGCCACAGAGATATCCCAGGGAATTGTAAAGCGGATGAGCTTGCTAGACTAAGAACTACCCTACACATTCCAGGGATACTGGAATCTGTGGGTATGCCCCTAGCGACATGTAATCTAAGTTTCCAGGACCACGCCCGAAGGACAACGAATGATAGATGATCACAAAGAGGGGGCTGTGAGCCTTCCAAAACTATGTGGCCTAATCTAGACTTGAAGAGGTCTACTGCTTTGCTGTCATTGGCCAAAACAGACGTCTCAGTCATTGTGTCCGTCATGACAGGTCACTGTCTAATCGGAAAACATTCAGACAGACTGAAGATTGCCAGCAACGACTTTTGTAGAATCTATGAGGACATCGAAAAGAAGAGACTATAGAACAGCTTCTGTGTGTGTGTTCCGCACTATCAGTCAGAAGGTGTTCCACTTTAGGTTCTCATTTCTTTGAGAATCTGTTTGATTTAGCGGACGTGAACATTCGCAAGCTATTGGGCTTTTTAAAGCGATCTGGATGGTTCAACGGTAGGAACTAGAAGGTATCTTCCAATTTCTGTTTCTATGGTATCACAATGGAGGAATACGTCTAAGTGAGGCTGATGGCAGACGGCCACTTAAACCTATCCTAACCTATTGGATTGATATAGGTCTTTGAGGTTTGCAAATGGGTCGTATCGGTTCAGATTTGGATATAGCTATCATATATATCGATCTCACGATTTGAATTCTTGAGCCCTTACAAGCCGCACTTTTCGTCCGATTTGGCTGAAATTTTGCATGTGGTGTTCTGTTATGTCATCCTAGCGCAGAGGTTAGCATGTCCGCCTATGACGCTGAACGCCCGGGTTCGAATCCTGGCGAGACCAACAGAAAAAAAATGTTCAACGGTGGTTTTCCCCTCCTAATGCTGGCAACATTTGTGAGGTACTATGCCATGTAAAACTTCTCTCCAAAGATCTAACCTGATATAGCTCCCATCTAAACCGATTTCCCGATTTGTCTTCAAGCCGCCATTTTTACCGATTTGGCTGAAATTTTGCATGTGGTGTTCTGTTTTGGCTTCCATTAACTCTCTCTCTCTCTCTCTCTCTCTCTCATGTAAACCGATCTCCCGATCTGACTTTTTGAGCCCCTCAAAGCCGCAATTTTAGCCCAATGAAATTTTGGGCGTATTGTTCTACTATGACTACCAACAACTGTGCTAAGTACGGTACAAATCGGTTTATAACCTAATATTGCTCCCATATAAACCGATCTCCATATTTGACTTCTTGAGCCCTTACATGCCGCAATTTTTGTAGCATTTGGCTCAAATTTTGCATGTGGTGCTCCGTCATGACTGGAGGTCACCATAGCGCAGAGGTTAGCATGTCCGCCTGTGACGCTGAACACTTGAGTTTGAATCCTGGCGAGACCATCAGAAAAATTTTTCAGCGGTGGGTGGTTTCCCCTAAAGTTGGCAACATTTTTGAGGTACTATACCTTGTTAAATTTTTCTCCAAAGAGGTGTCGTACTGCGGCACGCCGTTCGGACTCGACTACAAGAAGGAGGCCCCTTATCATTATGCTTAATTACTTCACTTTTTGTCGTTTCTGTGTTTTTGTGAAGAGAGCAGAATAAATTCTTGGATGTCGAGGGGCCAAATACTGTTATAAGAGTTCTCACTGATATGAATTTCGGGAAAAGGGGCGTAAGATCTGATAATGACTGAAACTGGTATGATTGTTAAGGAATCTCTTCCATATTTCGTAATTTCTGGGTAAGAAATATGCCTTTATGCATTCACTTCCTTAATAGAAAAACAGCCCTATATAGCAGATGCAAACAAATTTGGTCAGATCTGATCCGTACTCATTGGAAAGGAGAAAATGGCTAGTAAAAGAGCATTTCTGGGCTCAAACCCTTAAATCGTCCATTGAAATCGGGAAAAATGCAACTTTTACCGGGAGAAGCATATAAAGGATGCTATATCAAGATACTGGCCATCTTTCATGAAACAGACAGACGAACATGTCTAGAACGTCTATGAATATAACCGTGATCTAGCATGTTAACGTTGTAGGGTTGAAAATGTATGTTTGTCCGATTTGGCTAAAATTTTGCATGCGGTGTTCTGTTATGACTTCCAACAACTGTGCGGTCCAAATCAGCCTATAACCTGACCTAGCTCTCATATAAACCGGTCTATCGATTATCCTTGTTCGGTTCCTAGAAGTTTTAATTTGGTACTTAGAATGAAATTATGCCTTTCAACTAAACTTAGTTTGCATACAGTTTTAGCAGAATCCATGGTGGTGGTTTCCCAAGATTCGTCCGGGCCGAACTTTGTGCGCTTTTACTTGTTATACCCTTGTCTATAGATGAATGTTAAAAAATGTTTTTTTTTTACTACAAATACTTTAAATTAAAAATATAAATCAAACTCAATTATAATGCCGATTTGAATTTAATTTCTATTACAATTCCCCCTCTCTCTCAAACTCCGGCATGCTTTCTATCAATATTCGCTATATTTTGTGCAGTTTTCAATGCTGTATCCTGCTTCCTTTGCCAAAGCATACAATTATAAATTTCCTGTTCTACGCTATAAAGCACGAACTATCCATAATATACGTTTGTACATACCATATTTTTTTTTTATTTATACATCTATAAAATATACAAAAATATATATAGCGAGCTAAAAATAAACTTTATTTCAATTCAATAAAAATACGCATACAGACACACACACACACAATAACACATACAATGGCGTTTCTTCGAACTGATTTTCAATTGAACAAAATACTGGGAAAAAATTGTCCAACTCTCTCTTTCTCTCCCTCTCTCTCTTTGATAGTAAAAACGAGTGGAATACAAAATAAAAAAAAAAACTATGGTTCACTTGCAAACATTATTAAAAACTTTCAAATGGCGCCATAAAAGTTTTTCAATTGATTTGTTACAGAGCGCCCAACAACAGCCAAGGCAAAAGGATGGAAACCCAACGCAAAAAGAGCATACACATTAAATAAAAACTTAAATGCTGAAGCGAAGCAAGAGCTGGGGCTAGAGTTGTTGAACGAAGGACAACAGGCGGAGGCAGAAATAATAAACTTAGATAAAAACAACAATAATAAAGTCCTGCTTTTATTTTTGCATGCCAATGGCACTCAAACACATGTTTCTGCGGCTCTGTAATGAAATCTCATTTTGCCACCACAAAACGAGCTTGCTGTGGGAAAACCTGGACATTAATATAAAAAATTTTTGGGACAAGCATATCCTCAGACGTTTTCGTGCATTGTGATACAACAGGAACAAAAGAAGGACGGAAGATGCCTTCTAGTTCCTACCGTCGAACCCTCTAGATCGCTTTAAAAAGCCCATTGCGAATGTTCACATCCGCTGAATCAGTTCTCAAAGAAATGAGAACCTAAAGTGGAACTCTTTCTGACAGCCAGTGCCGGACACACACACAGAAGGTGTTGTATAGTCTCTTCTTGCTCGATGTCTTTACAGCTTCTGCAAAAGTCGTAACCTTCAGTCTATCAGCATGTTTTCCGATTGGAGAGTGACCTGTCATGACGAACACAATGACTGAGACGTCTGTTCTCCCAATGACAGCAAAGCGGTAGACCTCTTCAAGTCTAGATTAGGCCACACAGTTATGGAATGCTCACAGCCCCCTCTTTGTGACCATCTATCATTCGTTGTCCTTCTCGCATGGTCCTGAGAACTTAGTTTATATGTTGCTAGAGACATACCAACAGATTCCAGTATCCCTTGAATGTGTAGTTCAAGTCTCGCAAGCTCGTCCGCTTTACCATTCCCTGGGAAATCTCTGTGGCCCGGCACCAAGAACAGGTGCATTTTGAACTGTTTAGCCATCTTGTTGAGAGATCTGCGACAGTCGAGGGCGGTTTTTGTGTTCAGAAATACGTTCTCCAGAGATTTAATGGCTGCATGTTTTGATATAGCTGCCATATAAACCGATCTTAAGTCTTGACTTCTTGGGCCTCTAGAGGGCGCAATTCTCGTCCGCTTTGACTAAAATTTTGCACGTGGTGTTTTGGTATCACTTCCAACAACTGTGTAAATTATGATTCAAATCGGTTCATAATCTGGTATAGCTGTCATATAAACCGATCTTTGATTTTGATTTTGCGCTAAGTATGGTTCATATCGGTCCATGTTTTGATTTTGATTTTGCGCTAAGTATAGTTCAAATCGGTCTATGTTTTGATAAAGCTGCCATATAAACTGATCTTGGGTCTTGACTTCTTGGGCCTCTAGAGGGCGCAATACTCGTCCGATTTGACTGAAATTTCGCACGTAGTGTTTTGGTATCACTTTCAACAACAGTGTTAAGTATGATTCAAATCGGTTCATAATCTGGTATAGCTGTCATATAAACCGATCTTGAATTTTGATTCTTGAGCTAATAGATCTCGTTGAGAGATCTGATACAGCTGAGGGCAGTTTTTGTGTTGAGGAATACGTTCTCCAGGGATTTAATGGCTGCCTGGCTGTCTGAGAAGATATTTATGCCAATTGTCGTTATGACATTATATCTTAGCCATTCCATCACTTCCTTAATTGCAAGGATCTCCGCTTGATACACACGGCAGTGGTTGGGTAAACTTTTCGATATGACCAGTTCTAGACCTTTAAAGTACACCCCAAAGCCCAACTGGTCGTTTAGTTTGGAAACATCCGTATAGAAGTCTAAGTAACTTTTGTTACCAGGGATATCGTAGTTCCCATCGGTTCCATCAGAAATAGTGCTACAGTACTTTTTATCAAAAAGCGGCTCAGGTAGGTTGTAATCCACTCTGCCTGGAACATCGGATATAATATCAAGACTATCACAGTGTCCGTAGCCGCCACATAACCAATGAGAATACTCCCTTAGCCTCACGGCAGTAGTTGCCACAATGTCCAGAGGCATTAGATGTAGCATTAAATTCATTGCATCCGATGTTGTCATCCTCAGTGCGGCTGTGATGCACAAACAAGCCATCCTTTCGATGCGGTGGACTTTTGAAGCCCCGTCCACCAGACTACAACACCATATAGCATTATAATTCTGACAACTGCAGTATATACCCAATGCATGACAAGCGGTTTGAACCCCCAACTTTTGCCAATGGCTCTCTTGTAGGTGTATAGGACATGAGTGGCCTTTCTTACCGTATCCAAAATGTTGGCTTTGAAGTTCAATTTCCTGTCAGACAAAACACCCAGGTATTTGGCGCTTTCTGTAAATGGAACATTCTCTCCTCCCAAGGAGACAGGTGCCACTGTAGGCAACTTGTATCTCCTGCTGAAAAGAACTATTCCTGTCTTGCACGGATTTATACCCAGATCACTTTCGGTAGCCCACTTTGCTGTTGCACCTAGAACTTCCTGAAGTATATCTCTTGGAGTGCTGGGAAACTTTCCCCTAACCTCTATAGCCATGCCATCAGCATACGCGACCACTTTTACGCCTTTTACTTCCAGAGACAATAATTTATTGTTAATGGGTATATTCCAAAGTAGATGAGACAGGAAGATATGTTTCTATCAATCCCCCAAGAGTTTTCAGCACAAAGGATGACAGACTAATAGGACGAAAATCTTTGGCCTTCGTGTGGTACGGGTTTCTTGCTTTCGAAATGAAAATGGCCTTCGTGTGCCTCCATTCCACAGGTATACATGACATTCTGATACAAGCAGAGTATATCTCCCTAAGCCAGGGAACCAGTCTATCTGACACAGCTTGTAATTCAACCGGTGATACATCATCAGAGCCTGACGACTTAGAGGAGTTGAAACTTCTTGACGCCCAAAGGATTTTCGGCTCAGACACAATTTCCCTAAAAGCATCAGACGAATACATACCAGGGACAACCTCTTCTGGCACCACGTTGTCCATTGGAGAATTTTCCGGGAAATGTTACCCTAAGATATATTTCTATCAACCTCTCAAGATTTTTCACCATAAAGGATGACAGACTAATTGGACGAAAATCTTTCGCACTGGTGTGGAAGGGTTTTCCTGCTTTCGTAATCAAAATGACCTTCGTGTCCCTCCATCCCACAGGTGTATATGACATGTTGATACAAGCAGAGTATATCGCCCTAAGCCAGAGAACCAGTCTATCAGACACAGCTTGCAATTCAACCGGTGATACATCATCAGGGCCTGGCGACTTAATCGTCCAAAGGATTTTCGGCTCAGAAACAATTTCGCTAATATCCTGCGAGGAATGCATACCAGTGACAACCTCTTCTGGCGCCAGGTTGTCCGTTGGTGAATTCCCGGTAAATGTTACCCTAAGATATGTTTCTATCAACCTCTCAAGAGTCTTCAGCATAAAGTATGACAGTCTAATAAGGACGAAAACCTTTCGCCTTCGTGTGGTAGGGTTTTCCTGCTTTCGAAATGAAAATGACCTTTGTGTCCCTCCATTCCACAGGTGTATATGACATTCTGGTACAAGCAGAGTATATCTCCCTAAGCCGAGAAGACAGTCTATCAGACACAGCTTTTAATTCAATCGGTTATACATCATCAGGGCCTGGCGACTTAAAGCACTCGAAACTTCTTATCCCCCAAAGGATTTTCGGCTCAGACACAATTTCCCTAAAAACCTTCGATGAATACATACCAGTTACAACCTCTTCTGGCGCCACGTTGTCCATTGGAGAATTTTCCGGGAAATATGTATCAACGAGCAGTTCTAGTATTTCCTCACTAGCTATTGTCCATACATTCTCTGACTTCTAAATATACCCCACCGTAATAGGCCTCGCAGACAGAATCTTCCTTAGCCCAGAGGCCTCAAGTGTATCATCCAAGGAGCTGCAGAATTCTATCCAGACATTTTTCGAAGCCTTTCTCAGCTCCCCCTTATTATACCCACCACCATAGGATGGGTGGTATACTAATTTCGTCATTCTGTTTGTAACTACTCGAAATATTTGTCTGAGACCCCATAAAGTATATATATATTCATGATCGTCGCAACATTTTATGTCGATCTAGCAATGTCCGTCCGTCTGTCCGTCCGCCTGTCTGTGTGTTTGTCGAAAGCACGCTAACTTCCGAAGGAGTAAAGCTAGCCGCTTGAAATTTTGCACAAATACTTCTTATTAGTGTAGGTCGGTTGGTATTGTAAATGGGCCATATCGGTCCATGTTTTGATATAGCTGCCATATAAACCGATCTCGGGTCTTGATTTCTTGAGCCTCTAAAGTACGCAATTCTTATCCGATTGGAATGGAATTTTGCACGACGTGTTTTTTTATGATATCCAACAACTGTGCCAAGTATGGTTCAAATCGGTCCATAACCTGATATAGCTGCCATATAAACCGATCTGGGATCTTGACTTCTTGAGCCTCTAGCGTGCGCAATTCTTATCCGATCAGAATGAAATTTTGCACGACGTGTTTTGTTATGATATCCATCAACTGTGCCAAGTATGGTTCAAATCGGTCCATAACCTGATATAGCTGCCATATAAACCGATCTGGGATCTTGACTTCTTGAGCATCTAGAGGGCGCAATTCTTATCCGATTGGAATGAATTTTTGCACGAAGTATTTTGTTAAGATATCCAATAAGTGTGCCAAGTATGGTTCAAATCGGTCCATAACCTGATATAGCTGTCATATAAACCGATCTTGGGTCTCGAATTCTTGAGTCTCTAGAGGGCGCAATTCTTATCCGATTTGGCTGAAATATTTCATGAAGTGTTTTGTTATGATATCCAACTGGTTTAAATCGGTTCATAACCTGATATAGCTGCCATATAAACCGATCTTGGGTCATGAATTCTTGAGCTTCTAGAGGGCGCGATTCCTATCCGATTTGGCTGAAATTTTGCACGACGTATTTTATTCTTACTTTCAATAACTACATAAAATAAGGTTCAAATTGGTTCATAACCTGATATAGCTGTCATATAAACCGATCTTGGGTCTTGACTTCTTGAGCCTCTAGAGTGCGCAATTCTTATCCGATTTGGCTGAAATTTTGCGTGACGTATTTTATTTTTACTTTCAACAACTGTGTCAAATAAGGTTTAAATCGGTTCATAACCTGATATAGCTGCCATATAAACCGATCTGGGATCTTGACTTCTTGAGCCTCTAGAGGTCGCAATTATTATCCGATTTGCCTGAAATTTTGTACGACGGATCCTCTCTGGACCATCAACATACGTGTTTATTATGGTTTGAATCGGTCTATAGCCCGATACAGCTCCCATATAAATCGGGCTCTCTATTTTATTTCTTGAGCCCCCAAAGGGCGCAATTCTTATTCGAATTGGCTGACATTTTACACAGGTCTCCAACATATATTTTAATTGTGGTCCAAACCGGACCCTATATTGATATCGCTCTAAAAGCAGAGCAAATCTTTTCTAATATCCTTTTTTTGCCTAAGATGAGATGCCAGGAAAAGAACTCGACAAATGCGATCCATGGTGGAGGGTATATAAGATTCGGCCCGGCCGAACTTAGCACGCTTTTACTTGTATTTTCTTAGCTCAGCCTTAATGATGTCCCAATCGTGTGATGCTTTTATGGCTTTTGCTTTGTTGAAGAGTATTCTGCAGTCCTTCTTTAGACTAACCAGCTCTGGGTTTTACCATGGCGGTCGCCGTTTGCCACTTGCCTTGGCACTATTACGCAAGCGAGTCATTCAGGACCTTCGTGATCCATTTGACCATTATGTCTATATCCTCCGCAGTTTCCACTTTCTTTTCTGGTCTAGAAGGGATAGCCGTGCATAATTTGTGCCGACATATATTCCAGTCCGCCTTTCTGCTGTTTAGCCAAGGAACCACTTGTGCAGTATACATAACGATGATCAGAGAAACTGTGGTCATCCAACACATCCCAGTCGCATATTCTTCCACTTATATCTTACGATACAACGGTAATACCTAGTACCTCCTACCTAGTTCTGGTTATAAGAATATGTATACTTTGTTGAGTCTAAGATCAATATTTCGATGTATTATAAAGGGAATGAGGAAATTAGTTTGCCCTCATTCTTTGGTGGAGGGTATAAAAAGCACTGTTTACTTTGTCTCCAGTAAAATCAGTAAACGTAAATATTTACCTTAGTTCTTTCTTTCTACCTTCTTAAGTCTTTCTACAAACACTACCGATAAACACAAAAATTCACAAACATTTCCAATTTTTCTTAATATTTAGTTTTAAATGTCCTTGACATCTACAATACATTACAGTTTAAATAAATTGACATAAAAGAACTTTTTTGACAACTGCTAAATCATTCATGCACACAAGCAAGTACGGTTCCAATGCTTTATAAATAACAAAAATTGCACTTTCTTGTGGTCCATTTATTATTCTGCAAGAAAAACAGAAAACTCCTTTTCTCATAAATATGCATGTATGTATGTATGAAGCATTACCTTTATTACAAAACAACAAGTAAAAGCGTGCTAAGTTCGGCCGGGCCGAATCTTATATACCCTCCACCATGGATCGCATTTGTCGAGTTCTTTTCCCGGCATCTCTTCTTAGGCAGAAAAGGATATAAGAAAAGAGTTGCTCTGCTATTAAAACGATATCAAGATATGGTCCGGTTCGGACCACAATTAAATTATATGTTGGAGACCTGTGTAAAATTTCAGCCAATTCGTATAAGAATTGCGCCCATTGGGGCTCACGAAGTAAAATAGAGAGAACGATTTATATGGGGTCTGTATCGGGCTATAGACCGATTCAGACCATGAGAGGATCCATCATACAAAATTTCAGGCATATCGGATAATAATTGCGACCTCTAGGGGTCAAGAAGTCAAGATCCCAGATCGGTTTATATGGAAGCTATATCAGGTTATGAACCGATTTGAACCTTATTTGACACAGTTGTTGAAAGTAAAAATAAAATACGTCATGCAAAATTTCAGCCAAATCGGATAGGAATTGCGCCCTCTAAAAGCTCAATAAGTCAAATCCCCAGATCTGTTTGTATGACAGCTATATCAGGTTATAGACCGATTTCAACCATACTTGACACAGTTGTTGGATTTCATAACGAAATACTTCGGGCAAAAATTCATTCAAATCGGATAAGAATTGTTCCCTCTAGAGGCTCAAGAAGTCAAGACCCAAGATCGGTTTATATGGCAGCTATATCAGGTTATGAACCGATTTCAACCATACTTGGCACAGTTGTTGGGTATCATAACAAAACACGTCGTGCGAAATTCCATTCCATTCGGATAAGAATTGCGCTCTCTAGAGGCTCAAGAAGTCAGGACCCCAAGATCGGTTTATATGGCAGCTATATCAGGTTATGGGCCGATTTGAACCATACTTGGCACAGTTGTTGAATATAATAACAAAACACGTCGTGCAAAATTTCATTTCAATCGGATAAGAATTGCGCACTCTAGAGGCTCAAGAAGTCAAGATCCAAGATCGGTTTATATGGCAGCTATATCAGGTTATGAACCGATTTGAACCATACTTGGCACAGCTGTTGGACATAATAACAAAACACGTCGTGCAAAATTTCATTCTGATCGGATAAGAATTGCGCACGATAGAGGCTCAAGAAGTCAAGACCCAAGATCGGTTTATATGGCAGCTATATCAGGTTATGGACCGATTTGAACTATACTTTGCGCAGTTGTTGGACATAATAACAAAACACGTCGTGCAAAATTTCATTCCAATCGGATAAGAATTGCGCACTCTAGAGGCTCAAGAAGTCAAGACCCAAGATCGGTTTATATGGCAGCTATATCAAAACATGGACCGATATGGCCCATTTACAATACCAACCGACCTACACTAATAAGAAGTATTTGTGCAAAATTTCAAGCGGCTAGCTTAACTCCTTCGGAAGTTAGCGTGCTTTCGACAGACAGACGGACGGACGGACGGACGGACAGACGGACGGACATGGCTAGATCGACATAAAATGTCGCGACGATCAAGAATATATATACTTTATGGGGTCTCAGACGAATATTTCGAGTAGTTACAAACAGAATGACGAAATTAGTATACCCCCCATCTTATGGTGGAGGGTATAAAAACGTATCACTTTTTACCCCAAGTCTAGTGGGAAAACCACAAGTTATTCAAGAACATGACCATGGATATTCTCCACACAAACATATGCCCATAAAGTCAGTTATGGACTAGAGATAAGGCAAAAACAAGTGAAAAGAATGTCATCAGCATTTTTTCGGTTTTCGTTCCGTTTCGATGTCAATGGAACTCAAGCTTCAATGCCTAAAATGCTACAAATGACAGAAAAACTTAAAAAGACTGTATTCTTTTTTATTGGGGTGGGTCGTAAACGTTCAGAAATACATTTGCAGATATGTTTCTTATATATTGGGTTACCCAAAAAGTAATTGCGGATTTTTCATATAGTCGGCGTTGACAAACTTTTTCACAGCTTGTGACTCTGTAATTGCATTCTTTCTTCTGTCATTTATCAGCTGTTTAGCTTGCTTTAGAAAAAAAGTGGAAAAAAGTATATTTGATTAAAGTTCATTCTAAGTTTTATTAAAAATGCATTTACTTTCTTTTAAAAAATCCGCAATAACTTTTTGGGCAACCCAATATAACAAGTAAGAGCATGATAAGTTCGGCCGGGCCAAATCTTATATACCCTCCACCATGGATCGCATTTGTCGAGTTCTTTTCCCGGCATCTCTTCTTAGTCAAAAAAAAGGATATAAGAAAAGATTTGCTCTGCTATTAGAGCGATATCAAGATATGGTCCGGTTTAGACCACAATTAAATTATATGTTGGAGCCCTGTGTAAAATATCAGCCAATTCCAATAAGAATTGCGCCCTTTGGGGGCTCAAGAAGTAAAATAGAGAGATCAATTTATATGGGAGCTGCATCGGGCTATAGACCGATTTAGACCATAATAAACACGTATGTTGATGGTCATGAGAGGATCCGTTTCAGTCAAATCTTGAACCTCTAGAGGCTCAAGAAGTCAAGATCGCAGATCGGTTTATATGGCAGCTATATCAGGTTATGAACCAATTTGAACCTTATTTGACACAGTTGTTGAAAGTAAGAATAAAATATGTCATGCAAAATTTCAGCCAAATCAGATAGGAATTGCGCCCTCTAGAGGCTCAAGAAGTCAAGACCCAAGATCGGTTTATATGGCAGCTATATCAGGTTATGGACCGAATTGAACCATACTTAGCACAGTTATTGGATATCATAACAAAACACGTTGTGCAACATTTCATGCCAATCGGATAAGAATTGCGCACTCTAAAGGCTCAAGAAGTCAAGACCCAAGATCGGTTTATATGGCAGCTATATCAAAACATGGACCGATATGGCCCATTTACAATACCAACCGACCTACACTAATAAGAAGTATTTGTGCAAAATTTCAAGCGGCTAGCTTTACTCCTTCGGAAGTTAGCGTGCTTTCGACAGACAGACGGACGGACAGACGGACGGACAGACGGACGGACAGACGGACGGACGAACGGACAGACGGACGGACGGACGGACGGACGGACGGACGGACAGACGGACAGACGGACAGACGGACAGACGGACGGACGGACGGACAGGCGGACATGGCTATATCGCCATAAAATGTCGCGACGATCAAGAATATATATACTTTATGGGGTCTCAGACGAATATTTCGAGTAGTTACAAACAGAATGACGAAATTTGCATACCCCCATCCTATGGTGGAGAGTATAACAATCAATTTGTGTTTGTTTGTAGGTTTGTTTGTTTGTATGTTTGTGTGTTCCTTATAGACTCAGAAGCGGCTGAACCGATTTTCTTGAAATTTTCACAGGTGGTGCATAATGACCCCGTGGTGCAAATAGGGTACTAAATTTTTTAATATCTGAAGGGGGGGCGGACCCTCCCGCTTACCCTAATTTTCAGAAACTCCAGATCTCTGAGATGGGTGGTGCGATTTAAGCGAAATTTTGGGCGCTCTCATATAGTACCCTAAAAATAAATATTTGGTGTCCAAATTTCGGATGGGGTGCCTAGGGGGGCCGCCCCACCCTTAAACCCACCAAACATTTATTTAGAACAATCACGACAATATGGGACTCTAATGAAAGGTATTTAGGATAGGAAAACGTATCTGATATCCAATTGTCGGACCAAGTGCTAGGGAGACCACCCCAAGCCCCAAAACACTCTTAAGTCGGACATATTTACCGAACATGGCAATATGGGACTCAAATGAAAGGTATTTTCAAGCAGAATACGAATCTGATATTCAAATGTGGGACCACGTTTCTGGGGGTCCACCCCTTTCCCAAAACATACCCCAAACAGGACTTATTTACAGACCATGGGAATATGGGGCTTAAATAAAAGGTATTTGAATGTAAAATAAGAATCTGATATTAAAATATGGGACCAAGTGTTTGGGGGGCCGCCTCTCACCAAAAACATCCCTCAAAGGGGACAAATTTACGACCATAGCAATATGGGGCTCAAATGAAAGGTGTTTGCGAGTAGAATACGAATCTGATATCCAAATGTGGGACCACGTTTCTGGGGGTCCACCGCTTTCCCAAAACACCCGCCCCACAGGACTCATTTACTGACCATGGGAATAAGGGTTTTAAATAAAAGGTATTTGAGTGTAGAATCTGATATCCAAATACGGGACATCTGATATCCAAATACGGGACACGTGTTTGGGGGGCCGCCTCTCCCCAAAAACATCCCCCAAGGGGACAAATTTACGCCTATACCAGTATGGGCTCAAATGAAAGGTCTTTGGGAGTAAAGCAAGAATCTGATATCAATATTCGGGAAAAGTGTCTATGGCGCCACCCCACCCCAACAAAACCACCCAACCCCCAAAACACCCCTAAATCGGACATATTTACCGACCATGGCAATATGGGACTCAAATGAAAGGTATTTGCGAGTAGAATACGAATCTGATATCCAAATGTGGGACCACGTTTCTGGCGGTCCACCGCTTTCCCAAAACACCCGCCCCACAGGACTCATTTACTGACCATGGGAATAAGGGTTTTAAATAAAAGGTATTTGAGTGTAGAATTCGAATCTGATATCCAAATATCAGAATTTGATATCCAATTTTGATGGCAATGACATATGGGGTCCAAATAAATGATATATAGATATATGAGAATAGAGCACGTTGCTGATATATTTTCAGGGCTTAGTGTTTGGGGGACCACCCCACTCCCCAAAACACCCCTAAATCGGGCATACTTACCGACCATGTCAATGTGGGGCTTAAATGAAAGGAATTGGGGGGTAGAGCAAGAATTGATACCCAATTTCGGGACCAATTTCCTAAAATACCCCACAAACTGCAATTTTTTACTGACCATCGCAAATTGCGCTCAAATAAAGGTATTTGGGAGTAGAATACGAATTTGATAATCAAATGTAGGATCATGTACTTAAGGCATCACCCCTTTCCCGAAAACACCACTAAATCAGACATCATGAGAATATCGGGCTGAAATAAAGTATTTTAAGAATGGAGTACACCTTACATTAAATTCGTAGACCAATAAAGATCATATGGGATTCAGATAAAAACACTTAAATTGTTAAACTATTAGTCAATCGATATACTACAATATTTTCGTAGCATGGTATTTCACTAAAAGCTCTTTAATTGTCAAAAATAAATATTCAAAGGAAAATGTTACTCCATTTAAAGTAAAAGAAGGCGCAGCGGAGAGGGCCCGGGTCAGCGAGTTATAGACATAGGAAACTTTCTCAAACAAAGAAATTCACCAATACTCGTCCCAAAATATCGTTATTCTTGTTGTAGCGCTGTATATACTTAGCGCAGCCCTTGCGGATGAAAGACTGTATCAGTTCAATCCGGTATGTACTACCGGCTGCCATGGGATTGTCTAAATTCTTGAAAAAATTATTAACGAACAATGTTTTCTCAGGTCGAACCGACAGCATGAAAACCCTACCATAAGAAAGCAAAAGCTTTTCGTTCCATTAGTCAGTCATCCATCATGCTAAAGACCAACCACCATGAATTCTGCTACAAATTTATACAAAAAAAAATTTAGTTGAACGGCATAAGTTTATTCTGCATACAAAACTTCTCTCAAACTAGCAAAAATTACAGCTCTACGAATCGAACAAGGCAGATCGCAAGACCGGTTTACCTGGGAGCTATATGAGGTTATAGACTGAATTGGACCGTAGCTGGCACAATTGTTGGATTAAAATTCCAATTGGTACATAACAAACTTCGTTGAAGGCTTATTTTTTTTTTCGATTAACACTTTTTTTTTAAATGTTCAGCCTTACAGGACATTGCTCATAAATTTATTCCACACAAATATATACAAATGTGCACACAAGCATTCTCTACATCATATAAATATGATCTGTTGTTTTTCAAGTTTTTTAATAGCCTTGCGACAGTCTGTTTTTTTTTTTGTTTTGGTATAACTCAATAAATATTTCAGCAATTGTAAAAGAAAGATTTTTCCCATTTACCTGCAAGCTGGTTGTGAAACTAACGACACAATATATTTTGTGTGGTGGTTCAGAGGGAAAAAGAATCGACCTTTTAAATAGTTTTTGACAACGACATCGATAAGCGAATGCAAAAAAAAACATAGCTTAGAATCGATTGCACTTGCCCTACATGTAAAGACGATGTGTTAAAGGGAAACACAGTGGGACAAAAAAACCAATTCAATTTTTTTTAATGGGGAGAGTAATAAATATAAAATAATAAAAAAGCATCAAATTCGGCCGGGCCGAACTTTAAGTCAAATCCGCGGATCGGTTTATATGGGGCTATATCTGTTTATAGACAGATTAAGATCATACTTGGCATGGATGTTGGAAGTTATAACACAAGTCTTTCTTCCAAATTGCAGCCAAATCGGATCGGAGGGTTTCTAAGGGCTCAAGAAGACAAATCCCGGGATCAGTTTATATGGGGGCTATACCTGTTTATATACCGATTCGGATCATACTTAACATCGAAGTTGAAAGTCATAACACAAGTCTTTGTTGCAAATTCAGCCAAATAGGATGAAAATTAAGCCTTCAAGGGCTATATCCAAATCTGAACCGATATGGCCGATTTGAAATCCCCAATGACCTTCATCAATAAGAAGTACCTGTGCCAAATTTCAAGCGGCCAGCTTTACGCGTTCGACCGCTATTGTGATTTCAACAGATGGACCGGCGGACATGTCTAGTTAGACTCAGAATGTCGAGGCGATCCAGAACATATGTACTTTTTGGGGTAAAAAATTAATATTTCGAGGTGTTACAAACGGAATGACTAGATAAGTATACCCCCATCTTATGGTGGAGGGTATAAAAATCTTTCGTCGCAATACAGTGAAAAATACATGATTTATGAACCCATAGCAGCCATATATTAATGACTATATTTATCTCCACCATATTCAAGTAAGCTAGTATTTAAGGGTCATACACATCGCATTCTACCACGTTCATCGTTAAAAAATATACCTTTTATGGGCCTTAAAACTTAAATCTTGAGATCGGTATATATACTTACATACAGCTATATCCAAATATAGACCTATCTACCTTTAGACCATATTCATCACGAGTGTCCAGGAGATTAACACCGCCCACTGTGTCAAATTTCGGCGAAATCGAGTAATAAACGTACATTTATTGTCCCAAGAATTTAAATCGCGAGATCGGCACATATGGAAGTTATATCCAAATATGGACCGATCTTGACCATACTCGCTATGAAAGTCGAGAAGCCCGGCGCAACTCATTGCGCCTAATTTCACCAAAATCGGCTAATAAATTCATCTTTTATTGACCTAAAACCTTAAATAGGGATCTGGACCGATTTGGACCGTATTAAACAGGGATGTTGAGGAGCCTAACACAACTCGCTATAGTAAATTTCTGCGAAATCGGACAATAGATGCTTAATTTATGGACTCAAGACCATACATCAAGAGATCGGTCTATATGGCAGCAATATCCAAATCCGGACCTATCTACGGCAAATCGAAGAGGGATGTTGAAGGGCCTAACACAACTCAATGTTCGAAGTTTCGGGGACATTGGACGGCAAATGCGACTTTTATGGGCCCAAAATCTTATATCGAGAGATTGGTCTATATGGCATTTTTATCCAAATCTGGGCCAAATAGAACAAGGATGTCGAAGGACCTAACATAACTCACTGTCCCAAATTTTGGCAAAATCAGGCAATAAATGCGCCTTTTATGGGCCCAAAACCTTAAATCGAAAGATCGGTCTATATGGCAGCAATATCCAAATCTGGACCGACCTAGGTCAAATTAACAAGAATGCCGAAGGAACTAACTGAACTCACTATTTTTATGGGCCCAATACCTTAAATCAAGAGATCGGTCTATCTGGCAACTATATCCAAATCTGGCCCAATCAGGGCCAAATTGCAGAAAGATGTCGGGGGGCCTAACATAACTCACTGCTCCAAATTTCAGCGCAATCGGACAATAAATCCCCCTTTTATGGGCCCAAGATCTTAAAAAGTGAGATCGGTCTATATGGCAGCTATATCCAAATCTAAGCAAAATTACAGAATAATATCGAGTGGCCAAATAGAACTCACTTTCTCAAATTTCAACAAAATCGGATAATATATGTGGCTTTTATGGGCCTAAGAATTTAAATCGGAAAATCGGTCTATATGGGAGCTATACCAAGATATAGTCCGTTATAGCCCATCATCGAACTCAACCTGCCTATGGACAAAAAAAAGAATTTTTGCATAATTTCAATAGACAAACGGACGGATGTGGGCTGATCGTCTTAGATTTTTACGACAATCAAAAAAATGTATACTCTATAGGATCGGAAATGGATATTTCGATATGTTGCAAACGGAATAAGAAAATGAATATACCAACCTTCGGTGGTGAGTATGAAAACAATAAAAAAATACTTGAACTTACTTAACTTTTTAATAATTATATGAACGCTATATGGAGAGGACGAGGAAGTTTCTGGCCCATAATAAGGGGTCACTGAGTACGACTTTTTTTCTTTTCTTCTTTCTCTTACTAGGGTGTCACAATGGACCGGACTGGCCTCCGATTGAACTCACTTTCTGAGATCGGGTTACCCATTCCACCTAAACCTAGATGAAAGCTTTGGCCCAGTTACTTAGCAATTTGTATATCAACCACCATAGGATAAGGGGTATACTTACTAATTTCGTCATTCTGTTTGTAACAGAACGAAGTATCTATCTGAGAACCAACAAAATATATATTGTCTTGATCGTCTTTACATTCTGTCCTTCTCTCCGACCGTCTTTCCGACTGTCGAAAGAGCGCTAACTTTCTATTGAATAAAGCTAGCCCCTTGAAAATTTTCACAAATACTTCCAAGTAGTGTAGGTTGGTTCGGGTTGTAAATGGGTCATATTGTTCCATGTTCCATGCTGTCATAAAAACTGATCTCGGATCTTGACTTCTTGAGCTTATCCCATATGGCTGAAATGTTGCATAATGACTTCTCCTATGGTTCAAAATACGTGCAAAATATGATCTGAATAGGTTCATAACCTGATATATTGGGTTGCCCAAAAAGTAATTGCGGATTTTTTAAAAGAAAGTAAATGCATTTTTTATAAAACTTAGAATGAACTTCAATCAAATATACTTTTTTTATACTTTTTTTTTAAAGCAAGCTAAAAGTAACAGCTGATAACTGACAAAAGAAAGAATGCAATTACAGAGTCACAAGCTGTGAAAAAATTTGTCAGCGCCGACTAATTACTTTTTGGGCAACCCAATATCTCCCATATAAACCGATCTCCCGATTTTATTTCTTGAGCCCTCACATGGCGCAATTCTTATTCCATTTGACTGAAATTTTGCACAATGACTTCTCCTAAGTCTTTCAACATACGTGCTGTAAATGGTCTAAATAGGTCCAAAACCTGATATTGCTTACATATAAAGCGATCTCTCGATTATACTTCTTAAGCTTCTAGAGGACAATGACTTCTCCTATAACCTCCTATAACCCTATACGCCGAGTATGGTCTCAATCGGTCTAAAACCTAAAATATTGGGTTGCCCAAAAAGTAATTGCGGATTTTTTAAAAGAATGTAAATGCATTTTTAATAAAACTTTGAATGAACTTTAATCAAATATATGAAAAATCCGCAATTACTTTTTGGGCAACCCAATAGCTTCCATAAACCGATCTCTCGATTATACATCTTGAGCCTCTAGAGCACGCAAGTCTTATCAAATTTAGCTGAAATTTTGCACAATGATTTTTTGTGACTTTTAAATCGGTCGAACACCTGATATAGCTCCCATATAAACCGATCTCCGGATTTTTCTTTTCTCATTTGGATGAAGTTTTGCACAATGACTACCCCTATGATCTTCAACATATGTGCTTAATATCGTCTGAATTGGTCGCTTACCTGATATAGCTCCGATATAAACCTATTTTACTTCTTCAGCCAATACAGGGAGCAATTCCTATCCGATTTGGCTGAAGTTTTGCACAATGACTTCTCATATGACCTCCAACATATTTATCAAGTATGGCTGGTATCGATTACACGCCTTAGGCCCCTATAGAACGCAATTCCTATCCGATTTGGCTGAAGTTTTGCACAATGCCTTCAACTATGGTCTCCAAACTCCAATCCAAGTATGCCTCAAATCATTTCATAAGCTGATATAGCTCCAATAGCATAGCAATTCTTATACACTAAACTTTGTTTGCTTGTAAAGAGATACCGGGAAAAGAACTTGACAAATGCGATCCATGAAGAAGGGTCTATAAAATTTGACCCGGCCGAACATAGCACGCTATTACTTGTTTTCAAATAACTAAGTTTCTCTGTCATACTCTCAATACATTCAATTTTGTCCAGCTTCTAGTCAAGTTAAGTTTGATAAATTTAATTAAGTTCGTCAAGTTGAAAATTTTCAAAAAAAAAAAAAAACAAAAACAAATCAGACAAGTCGTTGCAGCACTGTATTCCACCACAACCCTATCAATAGCCATACACAACGCATACTTTCGATCTGATGTGAAACTTGAACTTTGACATGTCATCTACAATCTCAGTTGCAACATTACAATAGACAGATGCACTTTCTCTTTGCACCATGTTGTAAACATTTCCCGAGATTCCTGAACTCAATCCACAACCAATGCTTGGTTGCTATTGGAAATATGGCATTGAAAGAGTTTCAGTCTTTCGCTCACAGTCCCACCGAACTACTGCCCCAGGCACCAGCAGCTAGTAGTTGTAGAGCCAGATATCGAGACACATATTGATGCATTTACTTATGTAAATATTCAGACGAAAACAACATCCTGCACCATACCCACATACTCTCATACATAAGCCTTCTATGGTACCTTTTCTGCTTGTGTACTCCATTGATACATTTATGATGATGCAGACTTTGCATTTGTGTTTTTTTTTTTCATGTCCCCTGTATGGCAAACGACACGTTAGGCTTCTGTGTATGGAGATGTCATTTCTTGTCATACACCCACAGGACAGAGTTGCCACTAAGAAAATAATTTCTGTTAATAATTGTATAATGGTGAATTTCCTACAACTTGATGTTCATTCATCAAGTGTCCGTTGTCACGAGATCCGTCCTATCACATGGTCTGGTCTGCTTGAAGCCACGTGTGCGATAATGGCAAAACATAGCAAAATCCCTTGTACAAAATTTCAGCCAAATCGGTTCAGAATTGCGCCGTCTAGAGGCTCCAGAAATCCAAATCAAAGATCGATTTATATGGCAGCTATATCAAAACATGGACCGATATGGCCCATTTACAGTTTCAACCGATCTACCCTGATAGGAAGTATGTGTGCAAATTTTTAAGCGCCTAGCTTTACACCTTCAAAAGTTACCGTACTTTTCACAGGCAAGCGCACAGACGGACGAACAGGGCTAGATCAACTTAAAATGTCATGGTGATCAAAAATATATGTACTCTAAGGGGTCTTAGACCAATATTTTGATGTGCTACAAACGGAATGGCGAAGTAAGTATACCCCCATCCTATGGTGGAGGGTATACAAATTCAGCTGTGGTTTGCACCTCCTTGCCGACATTTGTGAAGAACTATGCCATGCATAGAGGCCATGTACAATTTTCTCTCCAAAGATATGTCTCTCAGCGGCATGCCTTTCGGACACTGCTAAAAAAAGGAAGGCCCCTTATTATTGAGCTTAAAACTTGAATCGGATATTGTTATGCGAGAAGTTTACCCCTGTTTCTTAAGAAATGTTCATGGGCAAATTTGCATTTGCAAAAACAGGTTCAGGACAGTTGTAAGGTACTCGATTACAGATAGATTCATATTTTTCAGCATCAGTGTATAGATGCCGTCGACGGATGACATTCGTAACTTCGTCCAGGGTAAATTGTAATGGCGGTCCATCGGCTCGGAGACCACGAATGCGATGAATGGCTCTCCACCTAGCCTTGTCGTTCTCGGAATGTTCAATAAATTGACCGTTGAACAACCTACCGCATCTCTTTGTTACTTCCTTCAGATATTTCACTAAAAGTGATTGAAGTCCTGTCCAGTGCTGCTAAGTCGACAGGAATAGAGTTTTTTAAGGCCGTAGTCGAAGTTGGAATCGGACTTTTAAGCCGGACTATTGATTCTGGTTCGGAGTTTAGCATGCTCGCCCCGACTCCGAACCGCTCTCTGACTCCGGCTTAAAATTCCGACTCAGGGTCGGAGTCGAGGACTAGACTCCGCAGCCATGGTCCTGTCATCACTTCTTCTGGGGTTCGTGACTTAAGCAGACCACAGCTTGACTAAGCCGTTTTTATATCCTCCACCATAGGATGGGGGGTATACCAATTTCGTCATTCTGTTTGTAACTACTCGAAATATTCGTCTGAGACCCCATAAAGTATATAAAGGGTGATTTTTTTGAGGTTAGGATTTTCATGCATTAGTATTTGACAGATCACGTGGGATTTCAAACATGGTGTCAAAGAGAAAGATGCTCAGTATGCTTTGACATTTCATCATGAATAGACTTACTAACGAGCAACGCTTGCAAATCATTGAATTTTATTACCAAAATCAGTGTTCGGTTCGAAATGTGTTCATTCACCGTAACGTTGCGTCCAACAGCATCTTTGAAAAAATACGGTCCAATGATTCCACAAGCGTACAAACCACACCAAACAGTGCATTTTTCGGGATGCATGGGCAGTTCTTGAACGGCTTCTGGTTGCTCTTCACTCCAAATGCGGCAATTTTGCTTATTTACGTAGCCATTCAACCAGAAATGAGCCTCATCGCTGAACGGTGAATGAACACATTTCGAACCGAACACTGATTTGGTAATAAAATTCAATGATTTGCAAGCGTTGCTCGTTAGTAAGTCTATTCATGATGAAATGTCAAAGCATACTGAGCATCTTTCTCTTTGACACCATGTCTGAAATCCCACGTGATCTGTCAAATACTAATGCATGAAAATCCTAACCTCAAAAAACTCACCCTTTATATTCTTGATCGTCGTGATATTTTATGTCGATCTAGCCATGTCCGCCCGTCTGTCCTCCGTCCGTCCGTCTGTCTATCTGTCGAAAGCACGCTAACTTCTGAAGGAGTAAAGCTAGCCGCTTGAATTTTTGCACAAATACTTCTTATTAGTGTAGGTCGGTTGGTATTGTAAATGGACCATATCGGTCCATGTTTTGATATAGCTGCCATATAAACCGATCTGGGTCTTGACTTCTTGAGCCTCTAAAGTGCGTAATTCTTATCCGATTTGAATGAATTTTGGCACGACGTGTTTTGTTATGATATCCAACGACTGTGCCAAGTATGGTTTAAATCGGTCCATAACCTGATATAGCTGTCATATAAACCGATTTTGGGTCTTGAATTCTTGAGCCTCTAGAGTACGCAATTCTTATCCGATTGCAATGAAATTTTGCACGACATGTTTTGTTACGATATTCAACAAATGTGCCAAGTATGGTTCAAATCGGTTCATAACCTGGTATAGCTGTCATATAAACCGATTTTGAGTCTTGACTTCTTGAGCCTCTAGAGGGCCAAATTCTTATCCAATTTGAATGAAATTTCGCACGACGTGTTTTGCTTTGATATTCAACAAGTGTGCCAAGTATGGTTCAAATCGGTTCATAACCTGATATAGCTGTCATATAAACCGATCTTGGGTCTTGACTTCTTGAGCCTCTAGAGTGCGCATTTCTTACCCGATTGGAATGAAATTTCGCACGACGTGTTTTGTTACGATATCCAACAAATGTGCCAAGTATGGTTCAAATCGGTTCATAACCTGATATAGCTGCCATGTAAACCGATCTGGGATCTTGACTTCTTGAACCTGTAGAGGTCGCAATTATTATCCGATTTTGCCGAATATAAGATTCGGCCCGGCCGAACTTAGCACGCTTTTACTTGTTTAGTTTTGCAGCCACATATTTCGCTGAAGTTCGTTGGCTACCATATTTATTATACCATCCATCATAGGTTGGGGCTATGCTAATTTCGTCATTCCGTTTGCAACACCTCGAAAAGTGCATCTATGGCCCCATAATGATATTTTAAATCGATCTAGCCATGTCCGTTCGCCCGTCTGTTCAGCTAGGCGTTTGAAATTTTGCACAAATACTTCTTATAAATGTAGGTGGGTGGAAATGTAAATGGGCCAAATTGGTCCAAGTTTAGATACAGCTCCCATATAAATCGATCTCCCAAATATACTACTTGAGCTGAAATTTTGCGCTATGACATTACCTATGACTTCCAACCAATGCACCAAGTGTGGTTCCAATCGATCAAAACCTTATATAGCTCCCATATAAACCGTTCTCCCGAATATATTTCTTAAGCCGCTAGATGCAGCAACATTCATCCGATTTGGTTGAAATTTGCATATTGACTTTTCCTATGACATTCAACAGATGTACCAAGTTTGGCTTCAATCGGTCCTTAACCTGATATATTGGGTTGCCCAAAAAGTATTTGCGGATTTTTCATATAGTCGGCGTTGACAAATTTTTTCACAGCTTGTGACTCTGTAATTGCATTCTTTCTTCTGTCAGTTATCAGCTGTTACTTTTAGCTTGCTTTAGAAAAAAAGTGTAAAAAAAGTATATTTGATTAAAGTTCTTCTTGCTTTTCTTTCTTTTAAGAAATCCGCAATTACTTTTTGGGCAACCCAATAGCTTCCATATAAACCGATCTCCCGAATATACTTCTTGAAGCTCTAGAGGACGCGATTCTTATCCTAGCATAAAAAACCCATAGGGATTTCCTGTTATGGGCTCCCATTACCACTTTTTAGTTTCTGCCTTTAAAGAGAATCCATCCAAAGAACTTTACAAATGCTCCATGATGGAGGGTATATAGGATTCAGCCCGACCGAACATAGCACGTTTTTACTTGTTACTAGATTCAAATCGCTGATTCTGGGTGGCACCAGTGCAACGAGCGAACGAATCCCATCAGTTTCGTCTGCGAGTACCATTGCCTGCGTTGGGAAATTGGGCTACACTTGGCGTATTCGATCGGTAGGTATAAAACAAGCGGCTGCTGCATTAACGATGTCTCGGAATTTCCTCTGGGCAATTAACACATTTGAGGGGGGTGTCAGCTCACGGAAGCGGCAATTGGTGTACTCTCTGAAACCGAAACAATCGCTCTTCTTGTGATTGATAAACGTCAGGCGAACAGAGATTATGAATTCAGGTGCCCAGTCAATGGTGAGCTTTATGGGTAGATGGTCTGATCCCAAAAAAATAACGACTTCCCGGGATAGGTAACTCAGGAGGTCAGGTGATGCAATGAAAGTGTCTGGAGAGCTGCCGCAAGTTCTCGTAATCTTAGTGGGGGCATCCTCATTCACTGTGCAGAACTTGGAGCCTTCAATCTACTCTGCCAAATCTATGGTCCGCTGGTCGGTACCTAGGGTAGAATGCCATCAAATGTAATGTGCATTAAAGTGTCTTGAAAGCAGGCGATTATGGCTAGACAGTAGACCAATAATGTCTAGTCTGCTAAAGTAATTGGGTCACATCTACCAAGCGACGGTATTTACACGTTGTATAGTTCCATCTCAGCGGTACAGGACTTGACTGTTATCCCCATACATTCCAAGTAGGGGTCAGTAGCTCCAGGCGGAGGCGAGATGGGTCTATACTAACCGGAATTGTATATCACGAAGGTCATTCCCCCACCTCCACTACCAAAGTGACACTAACGTAGCACATTGTATTCGAGACAACTGTATTGGCTGTAGGTGTTGGTCAGCTTTCTCTTGTGGGTCACTGTGACCAATATGTTCTTCCGACTCATAAAATCTACTATATTGCCGATCTTGGCTTGGAGACCATTGCAATTCAGCTGCAAGGAAGATACACTTCCCGGCACTGTCCCGGATGTATTGGGGCTGAGGTTCTGCTGTTGCGTATATTGCCGCACGGGAGAGGTTGGGGGGTCACATGGTCCAACTTCGAGGACGTCGAAGGTGACGATGGCAACGCTTGTGACCCACTGCTTTTCCTTGCAACATATACACTGATAGAAAAATGATAGTACTTTGCCAATACCGCCTGGTATTTTTTTGTTCGCATCATTGGTAAAGATTTTTAATACCATTTGGTATCGATTCAATGCCAGACAAAGGAAGCTATTATGAATTGACTGCATCACATTTGTATTCTTGTCATTTCGTCAGAAGTGCTGTTGAGCTTTGCACTGAAAATATTGACGCCATTATAAAATATTTGTTAAACAAATAAATAAAATATTTTAATACAATTTGAGTGCGAAAAAAAACTGTTCAAATACTCGAAGGCGGTGAAAATGGAAATGGTAAAAATTCTAAGGACACTCTTCATCAAAAACATGATAGTCTTTTGTGTGGAAAACGATGCCGTGTTGATGTATTCATATGAAAACCACATCTGGGAATCAATGACATAAATAATCGAAAAAAATTAGACTAAAATTATTTTTAATGGTTTTTTTTTTGTTTCATAAGTGGGTGGAGTAATTAATAACGGTTTGGTATTAAAACAATAACGGTCTGGTGCTAGAACCAATAACAGACTGGTATTAAAGCCAATACTAGTTCGTTAATGAGGCTAGTACCAAACTGTACTAATAATTTCATGTTTCATACATACCAACGGGTATTGTTTTTGTGTTGCGGTGTTGCTTTACTATCAATGGGACTGGAATAAGCACCATTGGTATTAATTTTTCTCTGGTTGTAAGTATTCAGTGCGACTAAACTCCCATAGTGACGTAAGGTCAGAGCAAGTTCGGAAATACACCCATTCCATGCACTGGTTACACCTTACCGACACCGACCGACGATTGGGGCGATTTTGGCAAACCGAGCAAAACCAGGGTGCGGAGTTCCCGGAACGGACCAGAAACATGCGGCAAAGCCACTCCGGGATATGCCTCTCCCATTACGCAAAAAGAACGAACACTTACACTGAGGCGGCAGTTCTTGCCGATGAAGGACTCCATCGGGCCAATCCGGTACGTACAACCGGCTGCCATGAGATTGTAGTTCATATTGGCTCTAGTTCTACAGTCCCTTTTATCCAATAGCTCTTCAAGCAATGTGTAATCCCGGTTAGGTTAGGTTAGTTTAGGTATAAGTGGCAGTTGGTAGTCAGAGTCGCTTAGAGATTTGCATCAATTATAGTACCACAGGAATAGGAGGAGAGGAGGCTACCATAGCGCAGAGGTTAGCATGTCCGCCTATGACTCTAAGTGCCTGAGTTTGAACCCTGGCTAGAAAATCAGAAAAAATTTTCAGTGGTGGTCATCCCCTCCTAATTCTGGTGACATTTGCGAGGTACTATGCCATGTTAAAACGTCTCCCCAAGGAGCTGTCGCACTGCGGCACGCCGTTCGGACTCGGCTATAAAATGGAGGCCCCTTAGTGAACTCACTCAGTCAAATGTGAGAAGTTTGACCCAGTTCCTTAGTGGTATGATCATGACTCGGCTATAAAATGGAGGCCCCTTAGTGAACTCACTCAGTCAAATGTGAGAAGTTTGACCCAGTTCCTTAGTGGTATGATCATGAGCAAATTTGCAATTTGCACAGGTGGAGAAGAAAGATGCCTTCTAGTCCCTACTGTTTAACGATCCAGATTGATTGGTACTTGTTTCTCGAAAAAAATTCTTTAAACATTAAACACGGCAACCCAGTTTGCCCTTGGTATTTTTTTGTTGTTTTTGTTATCTTGTTGTTATTATTTCCATGCATATTTGCCAGTGTCTATAGAAAATGCATAAATATTTGTCTCCTTCCCCCCTTCGCAACCATCCCCATCAAAGGTTCCTCGCTCACAAATGTTTTTCTGCATGAGAAGAGCTTCTATTTGGGGTTATGTTGTGTCATCTCGAATACATTTTAATGCTCTCCATCCGGATTGCAATTGAGGCCGGGCACAAGAGGATGATAGCTGGTGAATAGCATCGACTTATGGCATGTACCATTTTTGATATGTCATTCTTGGCACACAAAAATGGAAGCAAGTAGAAAATTCCTTCAAGTATTCGTGACACATTAGGCAAATCAGTGTTAATGGATCGACTCACAAAGGAAATGATTTCTTTCTATTGCCTTTCTAAAGAAATGAGACATATTATGCAGAAAAGCAATATGCAAACTAAATATTTATTGACTTTTTTTTAAGCAGGAACGCGTCAACTGTAATCGAAATATATGAAAAGCATAATAAGTTTGTAAGACTGGGCTGGGCTTAGCCACTGTAGCTCTAGAAAAGAAAATCTGGCTATACATAGATCAGGCTTTAGTGGCAAACTGCAAGCAGACTTTCTAAGACATTTTATATCACTGGCTTATTGTGGTACCAACAGTGCAGGTGAAGGAAGATGATATCTTGGTTCTACTGTTGAACTTGTGAATGTTTACGTTCGCTACTTCAGACATGTCTTTAAAGAAAGACGAAACTAAAGCGGAACTCCTTCTGTTTGCCAGTGAGGGACACATACATATCAGATGTTCTATAGTATCCTCTTCCTCCATGTCCTTACAGCCAACCACATCGACTCTCAGTGGGTGGAGATCAATCATTTCACACTAGCAAAGGATAAATGAAGAGTTGAGATCTAAAATTGGAGAGCATCCGTTAAGAGTTTATTTTAGGATTATAATTGACTACAGTGGTAGATAAAAGGCGGTGCGAAATCATGCACCAATAGTGTGATTATCATGAAGAAGCGTTGTTGAAAATATTGACAACATGCGGTGAAGATTTTGTTAACGCACGTTATGTCAATTTCATACACCCACCTTTATCAACATCATCTTTACAAAATGTGTCTGTATACCAACCTTAAGTATAAATGATTCTAAAAAATCATGGAATGGTTGGAACACGGATTCGATTCTTAGCAGCAAACAAAAACTTTTAGCTATCTTTGAAAAAACTATACACTAGACGTTGGCAGGATGGGGAAGTCTAGGGACAGTTTCGAACAATTCATTCTCACAAAATTGTTGTCGACTTATAAACTTACGTGGTTACTCCGTTAACATATATATGTGGATCCACTTAAATGAACCAAAGGTGTCAATTTGACAACACCTTGTTTGATTTTTTCTCTGGGTGTATTATTCGGGAGGCCACCGTATTTCAAAGGTTCTCATGTCCGACTCTGATGCCGAAAACATGGGTTCGAATCCTGAGGAGAACATTAGAAAACATTTTCAGCGGTGGTTATCACCTCCTAATGCTGGCGACATTTGAGATGAGGTACTGCGGTACGCCATTCAGACTCGTTTATAAAAAGGAGGCCCCTTATCAATGTGCTTTAAACTTGATTCGAACAGCACTCAATAATATGTGGCAAGCATGTCCCCGTTCCTCAATGGAATGTTGTTGGGCAAATTTGCATTGCACTAATCAACATCTCCGAAGAGGACGAAATGTGAAAACAGTGTCCCGGATCTAGGAAATACAATAGCGCACAAAGAAAATGCGATATCGGCCCTAGAGAGTCTTTAGATACAGCTTTTAAAGTATCAACCGTGATTGAAGTCCAAGCAATCAAGGCATAGATAAGGGAGGACTTCATATCCAGGGCAGGAATAATATTCATAAAAGTGTTAAGGATCCAAGAAAAACTTATGGACGCTTATCTCCGGGAAAAGATGGATAGCTCTGACAACATATTCATAGCCAACATGTGCGACATTCACAGCCCCGCATGAAGTTGAGAGTACTATCGAGAGATTCATGAATGATGCCTTCAACTAAATCAAAATATCGGTTTAGTCAGATTTTTCGATATGGCTGCCATATGGGCCGATCTTTCGATTTATGGTCTTGAGACCATAAAAGACACATTTATTGTTAGATTTTGCTGTAATTTGGAACAGATAGTTATATTAGGCCCTACGACATTATTGTTTAATTTGGCTTAGATCGGTTCAGATTTGGATGCAGCTGTCATTTATTATCCGATTTTGCTGAAACTTGAAACCGTGGGTTGATTAAAGCCCACTGATATTCGACTCAAATATGGTTCAGATCGGTTTTTATTCAAATATAGCTGCAAGATAGACTGTCCTGTCGATTAAGGGTCTTAAGCTGCATTTATTACGCGATTTCGCTTGACTTTGACAAAGTGACTTGTATTAGGCCTCCCGCCATCCGACCAGCATATGGTCCAGGGTCTTAATACCTTAAAAAGCGGATTTGTTGGTCGATTTCGCTGAAACTGTGACTTGTTTAAGAGTTCTTGGGTCCTGAATCAAGTAAAGAGTGGTTTTTAAGAGCTAAAGGAAAGTTAAAAAATAAAAATTCCCCATAAAATTCAGAAAAATTCATGAAATCTTTATTTGAATCAAAAAAAAATTGCAAAAAAAAGTTGGATATCATCTCACGATAGCGCTCACGTTACGATTTGCATCATCTTTGAAGAAGTACGGTCCAATGATGCTACCAGACCATAAACCGCACCAAACTGAGACTTTTTCTGAATGCATTGGTAGCTCTAGCAATGCTTCTGGCTGATCTTTACTCCAAAATCAACAATTCTGCTTATTTACGTACCCGTGGAGCCAAAAATGAGCTTCGCCACTGAACACACAGAAGCGCTCAATTTCGATAATAAAATTAAATATTTTGCAAGAATTGTTCGTTTGTAAGAGGATTCATCGTTAAATTATAGACCAAACTGAAGTTGTTCTATAGTGAAACAAAACACGAGATGTGCATTATCTGTTTAAACCAGTATTGCCAAAAAATAATAGCTAAAAAATCATCCTTTATGATCCAGACCAGCCCCCATTTGAATATTACTATGGAGGTGGTAGTTGAGTTGTTATAAAAGAGGAGGTTAGTTTGTCCATATCGATTGGGTCGGGACGACTTGGCTAAATTTTTGGATTTTCAGGATTGATATTTCATGAGATAGCAGCCATCACACAAGTGGTGCGGTTTTCATAACGGTATTTTAACATGCTTATTGTCGCTATATTGGGTTTATAGCCACCAAGTGAAGCAACACATTAACCCAGTTTTGCACACCACATCTGCTGTAATACACTGGGACTTCTCTGTGGCCCGTCACACAGAACAAGGAAATTTTTAACTGCTCAGCCATCTCATTCAGAGATTTTACCGTGAAACATCTTCGGATAGGTAAGTTGTTAACAGACTTTATTACTTCCAGGATTCTTGGTGCCCAGAGTTTCGAGCTCCTTCATGATTGACGTTGGCTATATATTATTGAAGGGTGCCTTCAATAATATATAGCCAATGGAAATGTCAGAAAATTTTAAAATTGTACCCTCGGTGACAAAGATATTGCCTTTTATGGAGTCGAATAGGTTATGAATGTCTGTTCCACTGGGCTTGCCCTTTAGTTTAGGATGATGCCAAGACCCTAGTCGTCTAGACATCCACGTTGGCCAGATTAAGGCCCATTGTGATTCCTCATCTTCACTTTTCTGCTTCCGATAAATTGATTTCACAAAGCAAAGCGTCCTTTAATGTACTTTCTGGAGCCACCCAGAAGAAAAGACAAACGCCTTGATCCAGTATGGATTTACGACTCTCAGTTCTTCTAGTGAGGCTTGCCCTTATTGTAGACGAGCTGCTGTTGAGTGGGGTGAACTTTAGGAAGCGTACCCTTGATGTATGTATTATTAAACCTCTCTATCTCCCTTTAGCATGGAGGATGGTAAAGAAAAAGCACCAACATTTGTTGCTTTTCATGTGGCACAGTTTCCCAGCTTTTGGAATGAAGTTGACCTTTACCGCAACCCCTTATGGCATAGGCATACATTTTAAGCAGGCTTTAACTCATTGATGTGAGAAAAGTTATTTCTGCTCCTTAAAGGGTTGTTTATGAGCAAAACATGCCACCTATTATTTCATTGCGAAAATATAGAAAATTCCTATTTTCTGTTCAAGGCCAGGCTTCATTCCTTCCATTCCATTCATGTTGGCCCAGATATTTTTTCAAGAAAATCGTTTAATATTTTTCTGCTTTCGCATGCACCATCAATGTGCTCGACTTCACTTTACATTTCCACCATTGTGATCTATTGTTGAGTATGCTTAAATTTCAAGTTCGCCCTCAATACCTATGATGATGATAAAAGGGAATGCAACGAAATGGAAAGGAGCACACCCACTCATTTTACGTTATCAATTCAATCTATGGCATTGTTTCTCTATTTATTCCATTTCCTGCTTACAAAGGACTAACTGGAGCTGATGCTTATGCAGCAACGAATGCAATAAAGCAATATGTTGTCCTTGCAAACAAAGCAAATATAAATTCCATATTTTTCCGCATTTGGAAAATGTTCTCAAAAACTTTTCTGCTGTGTGCATGTAACAACCAACTACTTAGGAAAAATGAATGCCAAAAAAATAAACGAAGAAAAATATATGGAACGCATTACAAAAAAAAAAAAAAACCCCTAAATATCAGAACAAATAGCCCAGGGACCAAATAGCCTTAAGTGATGTGCAAGACGCTGTAGTAGGGTTAGGGGCTATGTTCAAGAATACACAAACTGTCGAATCTGTCAATATTTTGGGAAGGATGAATCATTTGCGAACCACTCCAACTAGCCCCCATGCCTTTGGTGCGTCTAAGAAGGCGTTTTACTTTTGTTGAAAACATTTTTTTTTTATTGGTAGCAATGACCCAGTTTGAAAAGACCTCGAGTAGAAATATTATTGATGGATGCACATTTTAGAGGGGAATTGTAATAATTTTGGTCAAGGATATCTACTCTCAATATGCACAATGGAAAAGTGAAAAGGAATGTCTGCAGAATTAAATTAAATCTGTTTATCTTTCATTTTTGGAAATCACAAAACAAGTTTTCGGATGGGATCAGTATTGGCAATCAATAAGCATTGGAGTGATATGTGTTTAAAGCATATACAACTTCGGCCTAAAAGTATGCTTTGAATATTTAATAGTTAATTGCCTAAAAATATGCTATAATCATATATTGTTATTTATGCAGCAAGATTTCTTCTAACTTTTAGCAACATGGCGTTGTATTATGTGCAGTAGAAGTATTGAGTATTGGTAGATAGAATGGAATATTAGAGGCGTAATATTCTGTATGACTGAGTATTGCGAAGGCATTTATCCGTCTTTTTGGTAGGATTCATACCATGTACCCACGATGACACCAGTCTCCTTTGTAAGAGATAAGCTCCATTAGCTGTAAGAGCCAAATACCTGGCTGTTTTGTTGGTAGAGGAAATTGAACAAATTCGACATTTTGTAAAGGAAGGAAAATGCAATTCATGCCCTATATACCAGCCAGAGGGCCATTGGCAAAAGTTGAGGGCTTACACTATGTGTGCTATCTACGGAGAATTCTATAAGTTTTCTGCCAAGAAACAATGAATTTAAAATCAAAATCAAGCTTTCGGTATCTGAAGACAAAGTCCGTCCGTTACTAATTTATCTTCTAAGCCTAGAAGAAACGGCTGATCCTTGGATTTTGGATGAGCTTTTGTTGTTGTACCGTGTTATACATTAAGGCGGCAGCCCTTGCCGATGAAGGACTCCATCGGATCTACCACACAGTACCTTGTTATGACTCTGTCATAGTGCTCAGTGTCATTCTGTGGAAAGGAGCACGAGTCATTGCTGGCATCGGAATTTAATTGTGTCCTATCTATGCAGTGAATCTAAACATTCCGTCACACACTTATATCCCACTGTCCTCGAATTTAAGGTTTTGAATACCGCCACACTGTCCACAAAAGCTTTGCGTTTCGAGGTTTATAGATCTATTCCCAATATTCAATTACAGCAATCGTAATGGCACAAAACTCTGTCAAAAAGATCATACGCTGCTCTGGAATCACTGACACACAGTGGGAGAAAATCGAAAATCGGGAGCTATATCTAAATCTGAACCGATTTCGATCAAACTTTATGGATATTATGGAATTCGTCGAGGAAAGCATTGTACAAAATTTTTGGGAAGATTGGTCAATAAATGCGCTTGCAATGGGTCTAGGAGTGAAAATCGGGCGATATATATATATGAGAGCTACATATAAATCTTAACCGATTTCCATGAAATTCACCAGTAATGTCGAGAATCATAAGAAAATCCTACCTGCCAAATTTCGAGAGAATCGGTTAACAAATGACCATATTTATTGCATTATTACTGCAAATCGGACGAACATATATATGGGAGCTATATCCAGATCTGAGCCGATTTTTTCCAATTACAATAGGCTTCGTCTCTAGGCCGAAAAACATTCCCATACCAAATTTGCAGACGGTGAAAATTGCGACCTCTAGTTTGTACACAAATTAACATGGACAGACAGACAGACAGACGGACGGACAGACAGACATAGCTAAATTGAATCAGAAAGTGATTCTGAGTCGATCGGTATACTTATCAATGGATCTATCTCTCTTCCTTTAGGGTGTTACAAACTAATCCACTAACTTATAATACCCTGTACCACAGTAGTGGTGTCGGGTATAAAAATGGACATAGTTTGGAACTACAACTTTGCGATGGTCAGAAACTTGGATATTTATTCTACTATCGGGTAGAGGAATGTATTTTCCGTAATGTCCAATTAAAGTTAAGTAAGGTTACTAATTGCATGGGTTTCCTAACTGCCACCTTCTCGGCTTCTGTAAAAATGTAATACTCTCGGGCTTGGTAGGGGTTCCTTTTTTAGGCGCTTCTTATAACCAAGTATGAGTTATTGAGCTGAAACTTCGCACAGGTTCTTTTTTTATTCATAAGCAGGTTAAGTTCGAAGATGGGCTGTATCGGACTATATCTTCATATATATGAGCCCCCATATAGACCGATCGGCCGATTGAGGGTGTTAGGCCCATAAATGCCACATTTATTATCCGATTTTACTAAAATTTGGGACAGTGAGTTCTGTTAGGCGCTTCGACATCCGACGTCAATTTAGCCCAGATCGGTCCAGATTTGGATATAGCTGCCATATAGACCGATCCGCCGATTTAGGGTCTTAGGTCAATAAAAGCCATATTTGTTATCCGATTTTGCTGAAATTTGGGACAGTGAGTTGTCATAGGCCCTTCGACATTCTTCTTCAATTTGGCCCAGATCGGTTCAGATTTGGATAAAGCTGCAATATAGACCGATCATCCGATTTAGGGTCTTAGGCCCATAAAAGCCACATTTATTATCCGATTTTTCTGAAATTTGGGACGGTGAGTTGTCTTAGACCCTTCGACATCCTTCTTCAATTTGGCACTGATCGGTTAAGATTTGGATATAGCTGCCATATAGACCGGTCCTCCTTTATCTGGCCTTAGGCCCATTAAAGCCCTTCGACATCTTTTTTCAATTTGGCCCTGATCGGTTCAGAGTTGGATATAGCTGCCATATAGAACGATCACTCGATTTAAGGTTTTGGGTCCACAAAAGGCGCCGAAACTTGGGACAGTGAGTTAAGTTAAGCCCCTTGACATACTTCTGCAATATGACCCAGATCGGTCTAGATTTGAATATAGCTGCCATATAGATCGATCCTCCGATTTGGGGTCTTAGGCCCATAAAAGCCACATTTATTGTCCGATTTTGCCAAAATAAGGTGGTTTAGGTATATACTCGAGGTGGTGGGTATCCAAAGTTCGGCCCGACCGAACTTAACGACTTTTTACTTGTTGAATCTGTTGAGGTGGTGAGATCTGCTCCATATCAGATATTTTGCTGTACAAAGTCATTGTTTCCTCCGCAGGCCATATATGGCAGATATTATGCAAACTTTTAGAAACCAACTTTTCCGACATTCGGCTACATAAAAGTTTGACAAAGTCGTACTTAATTCTGCCTTCCCCAGCAGGTATACTTCTATGTTGAAGAAAACATTTAAAATTTCATTTTAAAAACACTTTAACCAAGTTTGCAACTTCAATTAATCAACGAGCCAAAATCCCTTGCCTATCTTATTTCATTTAGTAGACCTTTTAATGAAAGATTTCTCTCATAAAAATTCACATGTAAATTGATCTTATCGTTCGTAGAATGCACTTAAATTTATCTTTCATTACGCAGTCCGATTAATTACGTTAACCTTCTTGTTCTTGTAAAGAAAAATACAGATTTCAGCATATTTGGTAAAAGCTTCACAAAATCCCTACCTTCAGCATATGCAGTATGGCATTTATTTCATACTGCAACTCAGCAGAGAGAAAACCCATGGATGGAAGAGAAAATCACTTACGTTCAATTTCCAAATAACATAATGAAAGTCATTTATCATTTCATATTTACAACATTTTACCCAAACAAGCCAAAAAGAAACGGAAACACACTACCAGCACGAATTGAGGATTGCAGATTGACGATGCAAATGGTGCATCAGCAGCCAAGGATGAAATCAATAAAGATGATAATGGTGAAGGTGGAGGTGAAGTTGAAGGTGGATAGGTTGAGGCAGATGTATAAAAATACATAAAGGTAGAGCACAGTGGTTTAAGATAAAACAAACAAGTAAAAGCGTCGGCCGCGTGGAATCTTGGGAACCTACCAACATGGATTCTGCTAAAGTATGGGAGCAATATCTGCTTATTGACTGATTTGGACCGAATTTGGCACAGTTGTTGAGAGTCATAACAGAAAGCTATGCGCATAATTTCGGCCAAATCGGACAAAAATTCCAGGGGTTCAAGAAGTCAAATCGAGGGATGGGTTACATGGCAGCTATATCAGGTTCTTGACCGATCTAGACAGTACTTAGCACAATTGCAGCTTCCGAGGGCTCAAGAAGTCTAATCGGGAGATGGATTTACATGGGAGCTATTGCAGGATCTTGAACCGTACTTGGCACAGTTGATGGAAGTCATAACGGAACATTATGTGCAAAATTTCAGCCAAATCGAGCAAAAATTGTGGCTTCGATGGGCTCAAGAAGTCAAATCGGGAGATCGGTTTATATGTGAGCTATATCAGGTTATAAACCGATTTGAACGGTACTTGGCACAGTTGTTGGAAGTCATAACAGAACACTATGTGCAAAATATCAGCCAAATCGGACAAACATTTTGACTTCCAGGGGCTCAGGAAGTCAAATCGGGAGATCGGTTTATATGGGAGCTATATTAGGTTCTTGACCGATTTGAACGGTACTTTACACATTTGTTGGAATTCGTAACAAAACACTTTGTGCAAAATTTCAGCCAAATCCAACAAAAATTGCGGCTTCCAGGGGCTCAAGTAGTCAAATCGGGAGATCGGTTTATATGGGAGCTATATCTGTTTCTCGACCGATTTAGACCGTACTTTGCACAATTGTTGAAAGTCATAACAGAACACTATGTGCAAAATTTCAGCCAAATCGTACAAAAATTTTGACTTCCATGGGCTCAAGAATTCAAATCGGGCGATCGGTTTATATGGGAGCTATATCAGGTTCTTGACCGATTTGAACTGTACTAGGTACATTTGTTGGTAGTCACAACAGAACACTACACGCAAAACTTGAGCTAAAACGAACAAAAATTGTGGCTTCCATGGGCTTAAGAAGTCAAATCGGGAAATCGGTTTATATGGGAGCTATATCCAAATCTGAACTGATATGGCCCATTTGCAATCCCCAATGACCTACATCAATATAAAGTATCTGTGCAAAATTTCAAGCGGCTAGCTCTACACGTTCGACCGTTATTTATGACTTATTCAGACGGACGGACATGGCTAGTTCGAATCTGAATTTCGGGACGATGGGGTCCTAGATCAATATTTCGAGGTGTGGGTATAAAAACTCAAAAATAACAGCCAATGTTTTTCCAAATCATTATCGACTTTATCAAGATTTGGAAGACTGAAAGACCGACTGGAAAGACGGAAAACTCAATGTAGCCTAATGAAGAGAGAGAGAGAGCAGACGATCAGACCATCATACACTCCCAAGATGCCCATTTACTGGAGGACCAATGATTGAGGTAAACCAGATAAACCTCCACCGGAGCGAGATTGATACACACGCTCTGTTGGAGAATATCAGCAAGAGCAAGATTCATATTGCCTTAATTCAGGAGCCATGGACGAACCGGAACAGAGTTTCTGGACTGAACCATACCAACTACCAATTATTCTATGCTATGTTGTTGTTGTGTTTGTAGCCACATGACTATATGTGGAGGTGAGTAAGCTCGTCCAAATGACTAATCGCCGCGGGAACATGAAGGCCCATGGTTATTTAAAAGCGCCAATAACTCGACTTGTCATATCGAGCATCATAAGCAATCAGTATTTATACAAAAGCCGGTGCCACCCGGCCTCTCAATGAAACTCTCCGCTCCATACCGCTGATTGTCCACGACTGCATTTGCAGCTACTCCATATGAAGCATTGCACCATCCGCAACCTGTGGACGTACCCGGTAGCTCGAAGATACGATTCTCTTGATAACACTGAGCACCACATAGATCGGAGCTCAAAGGTCCAACGTTTACAACTTTTCCCAAAGTTGTAAACGTCGTATGCACAGTGATGAGACAAGGAGACTGTGGAGCATATTTGGCAACACCTTATCTGTCTTTCGACTCTCCCACACCGCCACCCACGTCGGAGCTGCAACGGATGGTGAGGAAAGCAAAACGGACAGGAAATGAGGTACTATTGATACAATAGATGGGTGCGAAGCTAACTCTCACCACATTTCGTGGAGTAGTAGCCACATTAATAAGCGGGGCCGAGCCCTGGCAGCATTCTTAAATGCTAACGACCGGTAACACGATTTAAGATTGGTAATACCGCTACCATTGTTAATAGGAATGGGGAGGAGGTATTAGATGAGACGATATGTCCGAAAAATCTGGTTGATGAGGTTCAGGATTGGAGGGTCTCCATGGAACACTCTTTCTCTGACCATCGCTACATTAGTTTTGGAACACAGCCAACGCCGAATCCGATAAGCTTCCGTAACAGGTTGAAAACCAACTGACCAAAATTCGGAAGACTACTCAAAAGAAGACTTGGACAAGATAATTTAGATTGTTCAAGCAGAGAAGATACTGACGACAATGTCAACAGGATTACGACTGCACTACTGGAGTCTTTCGAAGATAGTTGTCCTCTTCGAGAAAGGAAATCAGTCCAAGAAAACCCCTGGATGACCGGGTAGATTCCCAATATCGGGAAAGAGATCCGCAGACTTTACAACAGAGCACGTCGTAAAAAAAGTGGAAGTATGTAAGGATGTGTATTATATACGGCTCAAGGAACACAATGAGATTACCAGAGCGGCAAAACGCGATCCTCGTCAAGCTCCTGTAGATGAGCTAGCTCGTTCCGGTCCAAAAGACCGATCGCCGCGGGAACAGGGTGGCCATTGATTATTTAAAGGCGCCAATAACTTGCCTTGTCATATCGAGCACCATAGGCACTCAGTATTTGAGCAAGAACCGGTGCCGTCCGGCCTCCCATTGAGATTATTCGCTAGATGCCGCTGATTGTCCGCAACTGCCTCTGCAGCTACTCTGTATGGAGCATTCAACTGTCGGCATCCTGTGGACACGCCCAGTAGCTCGTAGCTAAGCTTCTCGTGACAGCAATGGACACCATACAGATTGGACCACAATGTTCCAGCCTGTGTGGTGATCACAACTATCCCATACCGGGCGGGAAAACATACCGCCTGTTAGATTTTCTGCTAGTTTCTCTCAAAAACTCATGTCCAAATTACGTTATTAGACGACATGGGAGAGAGAGCAGAGACAACAGAGGACATGTTGAGGCTTTTGATGAATTTTTCACAGGATACGACGGGACACACGCAGACACAGTAATCTTGGAATAATGATGCTGATCGAAGGTTTATCATAACGGAATTTATGGTCAAGCCAGCCTTGAGGAGCTTCAAACCATTTAAGTCATCCGCACCTGATGGAATATTTCGGCGTTACTACAAAAAGAGGCCGACTATCTGGTGCCTTATCTGGCCTCTACTTTCACAGCGTACCTAGGACTTGCATATAGTCCAAAACCCTGAGAAGTGGCAAGGGTGGTATTTATACCCAAGGCAATTTATGAGACACCAAAGGTAGACAGACCTATAAGCCTTACGTCCTTTCTACTCAAAACCATGGAACGTAATGTGGATACCATGAGAAAGAGTAAGACATCCAGCGAATGGCTGAAATAGAAACGCCATGCCTGTATCGATGGGAGGTCGGTGGAGACTGCCCTGCAAGAGGTTGTGCATAAAATAGAACAATCCTTCGATGACAAGACGAACACATGAACATCCAGGCGGATTTAAAGAATGTGTGGACTGACACACTGATTCAATCCTTAAACCAGCACCGGCTGTAACGGGTCCTTAGAGAATGGATAAACCATATGCTAAGGAACAGATGTTTACCATGGGTCTAATGACGCAAAAATAAGGGAAACAGTAGCACCGGGCACGCCACATGGGACGAATTTTATGGCCACACCTATGAGTGACCACCATAAATAACCTATTCCGGATGCTGGCTTTTTAACAGTGTGCGCACCGAAACACTGATCCAATCCTTAGACCTGTACCGGGTCCTTAGAGACTGGATAAACCATATGCTAAAGAATATTTGGATAAACTGCGGGTCCCATGAAATAAATATAAGGGAGAAAGTGGCACAAGACACATGACAGGGGGACATTTTATCGCCACTCTTTTGGGTGACCACCATAAACAACCTATTACGGATGCTTACTCAGGAGGGATATGAACCTGTCTCCTATGCAGAGGATGTTATAATACTTCTAAGGGGTAAGGATCCGAACCAACTATTCAGAAGGGCCGCAAAAGTCTGTCATATGGCATATAACTGGGGTAGATCCAGTGGTCTCAATGTTAACCCACAGAAGACTGAAATATGCCTATTCACGAGGAAAACGAAGGTGGGCCAATTTGACTCACCACGTTTCCTCAACAAAACGATTTCGATATCTGACAAGGTCAAATACTTACGAGTGTTCTTGGATATGAAACTTAATTGGAAGTGTCACATTCAAGAGCGTATTGAGAAGGCTCACTGATGTTGGGCACTATGTAAACGAGCCGTAGGCTTGAAATGGGGCCTGAATCCGAGGATAGTTCAATGGCTCTACAGGAGCGTGATTAGACCAATACTTAAATATGCCTCAGTAGTTTGGTGGACTTCTATGGAGAAAAAGTGAAACAGAAGGACCATACAACAGGTTCAGAGAACATGTTGTCTTGTCATGGGCGGAGCGATGAGAACCACACCCACTAGGGCACTGGAGACTATTCTAGATATCCAACCCATTGACATACAGATTAAATGTGAGGCAGCCACTGCGGCTATGAGATTTAAGGCGATGGGAAAATGGATTGAGGATAGAAGCAGCTCATACCATCGCGGTATAATTGAGTCGGCGATTGGAAACCTGGAAGGAAGGGAAGACGTTTCCAATCGGATACCTGAGACTACACTTGAGATCGAGTGCGATGCACTGCTGCCATCGGCACAGTCTTGGATTGACGGAACCCTAGTATTGCCATCTGGAAGATCATGTTACACGGATGGATCAAAGCTAGGAGACAGATTTGGCCTGGTGGTCTACATTGAGAACCCAGGGACTGAGATGTGTTTTAGACTGTCTGATCATAATACGGTCCTGCAGGGTGAGATCCGGGCGATCACGGAATGCGTGTGCTGGTGTGTTGCTAACGCATGTAAACATCTTTACGGACTGTAAACTGACCATAAGGGCAATAACAACCAGGACGGTAAGGTCAAGAACAGTCTTGCAGTGTAAGAAGGAGATTAACGCCATCTCTGAGGATGGCAAAATCCGCAGCGTTTTGGTGCCGGACCATAACGGAATAAGGATGAATGAAAGGGCAGACGTTTTGGTTGTGAAGGCCAGAGGACTGCCTTCAATGCAATGCAAAATGCAAATTTTGCCCATGAACATTCCACTAAGGAACAGGAGCAAACTTCTCACATATCTATGAGTGCAGTCCGATTCAAGTTTTAAGCTCAATTATAAGGGGTCTCTTTTTTGTAGCCGAGTCCGAACGGCGTGTCGCAGTGCGACACCTCTTTGGAGAGAAGTTTTACATGGCATAGTACCTCACAAATGTTGCCAGCATTAGGAGGGGAAAAACCACCGTTGAACATTTTTTCTGATGGTCTCGCCAGGATTCGAACCCAGGCGTTCAGCGTCATAGGCGGGCATGCTAACCTCTGCGCTACAGTGGCTTTCGGACTGCCTTCAATAAACTTGGTTAATTCGAAGCCTTTCGGGTCGACTCAGTCCGAGGGTTATAAACTCGCATGTACCACTGTGGGACAGCGAAAAAGTCGGTAGGACGGCGAAAATCCTATGGGGTGATGCGAATCGTGAAAAGACGAGACTATTACTGAAAGGAAGTAAGAAGGAGGTCAGTATAGCTTTTGGTATCTTAACAGGACACAAAGGACTACGAGCTCACTGATGCAAAATCGGTGCGGCTAGTGATAGGGAAGATGATGAGACATTGGAGCATTTCCTATGTCATTGCTCGGCTTTCGCTGCTAAAAGAAACCGTTACTTAGGTGGGGACCTGGCGAACCCTACCTAGCGAACCCTATAATGGAAACTTAACTACATCAACTTAAATCAAAACAGTTGATGGCGTCTAAAGTTCTACTTACTCCAACTTGCGCGTATTTGCTTCTTACCTTTATTTTCCACGAATTCCATATTTTTGTGGTTTATTCAAACTTCAGTTGTGCTAGCCTGATTACTTTAACTCCCCATAAGCCTTGGTACACCATGGTAACCAATTTGGTTACCATATGCACAAGTCGATATATAGCAAATGCAGACCCATTCTTTCAATCCGTCTGTCAATATGCTTCCAAAAAAAAATTTTTTTTTTCTTTAAATAAGAGGAATTCCAGAGAAGAAATGTGTTTCTGCTGTTTCTCCAGGCAAAAGATTACCTATGTGATTCATCGTACAACGCACAAACACAATAACAAAACCATAGACACGAAAGCTACAACGATAGACTCTATCGGATAAAGCCATCCAACAACATATACCATCCATATAAGAATGTCAAGAACTATAATAGCAACTCTTGTGACTGTGCTGATGATGCTGCTGCTGCTGCCAATATCAACAAAGAGCATGATGATGATGATGACGATGATGATGACTACGATAAGGATGAGAATGACGACGATGGCGATTAAAGTGAAAATTGTTGTGTGCTCGAAACTGTGTTGGAATGGCAATGCCATAATCGATACGCTGAAGATGGGCACGATGTTCGAGACTAGGTCTATGAGGATTATGATGACGTTGATTTGGTACAACACAATGCAAGTGAGAGAGACACACCGGCCATGAAACAATGTCAATACCCAATAAATTCACATAAACTGACAACTGTAATTACATGTGAACGAACAAACAAACGAACGACCCCACGAACGAATGAAGGAAGGAAACACATGTAGTATTTGCATTGTTTGTATACAAAGCATTAATTCTCACTAAAGGGAAAGGCATTCACGTGCACTTGTATAGCAGTGAAAGCGATGTAATTAAAGAGTTATAAAATATTGTCCTTTGGATAGAGAATATGTGATTGAAAATTAGTAAAATATGTTTAAGAGCTAATGTCTGAGGTGTGATGTGCTGACCTTGTATACTCCATAACAAAGTAATAAAAATACAAAACAAGTACAAACGTGCTAAGTTCAGCCAAGCCAAATCTTGGGCACCTACCACCATGGATTCCAATAAAAATTTGCATTTATTAACTCAGTTCGTATTTGAACTATTTTACAACATTCAAATCGTGAATTGGTTGCGGCTGCTATGATCTCAAGTAGTCATATCAGGCAATAGGTATTAAAAGGGCCTGTATCAGTATATAGACGGATTCGGATCATACTTGGCACGGGCACTGGAAGTCATAGCAGAAGTCTTTGTGTGAAATTTAAGCCAAAATCAAGTCAAAATTGAGGGCTATAAAAGCTTAAGATGCCAAATCCGAGGATCGGTTTATATGGGAGCTATATCAGTATATAGACCGATACGCATTAAGGCTTCTATGCACACAAGAAGTTAAATCTGGGAATCGGTTTATATGGGGGCACACCAGATTATTGACCGATTAGATTCATACTCGGCAATGATGTTGAAAGTCAGACTAGAAATCTTTGTGCCAAGTTGCAGCCAAATGGGGTGGAGGCTTTTAGTGGCTGAAGAAGTATACCCCCGGTTATCTATGTAAACACCCTTTCGTCACAATCCGGTGAAAATTGGATAACTTATGCACCCAAATTCGGCACAGACATTTAGAGGTCTAATAAATATAAGTCGTTGTTAAATTTTGTAGAACAAAATATTGTTTTTTTGGCAGCTATATACAGTTTTAAATCGAGAGATCAATCTAAATGGCACCCATAACCAAATCTGGACCGATATGGACCAAATTAAACAAGGATATAGTAATCATCCTCTTTTATTATAACTCCACTACTATATCCGTAGTTATATCTTAACAGGGGCTTGTCTCGATCATATTTTATTCAGATCCCGAGAACTCATATACAAGTAACATTTTCAGACAATAAATCTACTATTTATGGGATTAAGACTCTTAATTCCAAGATCGGTCTATATGACAGCTAATTCTATTTAGTCTGATCTGACTCATATTTGGGTCGGATGTCGGGAGTCTTAAAACAACTCACTGTTTCAAATTTCAGCGAACTCGGTTAAAAAAAAAAAAAACTTTATGGGCCTCAGACCCTTTATCGACAGATCGGCTTAGATGGCACCTATATTTAAATATATTCCGATCTGAACCATATTTAGGTCAGATCTTGGGAAGCCCAAAACGATTCACTGTTTCAAATTTCAGCGAAATCGGATGTCGAAATGAACCATATTTAGGTCAAATGTCGGTAGACTTAGAATAACCCACTGCTTTAAATTTCAGCGAAATCGGGTAATAAATAAAGCTTTTATGGGCTTCAGACCCTTTATCGGCAGATCGGTCTATATGGCAGCTATATCTATATATAGTCTGATTTGATCCATATTTAGGTCAGATGTCGGTAGGCTTTGAATAACCCACTGCTTTACATTTCAGCGAAATCGGGTAATAAATAGAGCTTTGATGGGCTTTAGACCCTTTATCGGCAGATCGGTCTATATGGCAGCTATAACTAAATATATTCCGATCGGAACCATATTTGGGTTAGATGTCGGAAGGCCTAAAACTACTTACTGTTTCAAATTTCAGCTAAATCGGATAAAAAATTAACCATTTATAGGCATAAGACTCTCTATCGGCAGATCGGTGTACATAGCAGCTATATAGAAATAAGGTCCGATTTGGTCCGTTCAAGAACTTAACCAGCGTGCATCCAAAAGCCGTATCTGTGCCAAACTTCAGCTCATTATCTCAATTCTTGAAGGCTGTAGAGTGGCTACAACAGACGGACGGACAGACACACGGACACGGACATTTCAATGTGTTGCAAACGGAATGACTAAATGAATATACCCCCTATCCTATGTTGGTGGGTATAATAATTTGCTTTATTCGTTACGCGGCTGGACCTCAATGGAGGGCGCTTAATTTAAAAATCAAAGGACGAATTGATCGATAGACACAATAACAATGCTAGAAAATAATAAAGGAAAATTTTTGGGCAAAAACTAGAGGCGCCCCTGTAGCTGAGATGGTATCGTGCTCGGATTGACGGAGCGTAGGTCGTGGGTTCGATTCCCAACAGATTCCTTGATCTGTCGCTACTGCGATATCACAATGGACCTAAAAAAATGTTTATGTGAGTCTGTAGGACTGCCAATCAATCACGTGGGATACCGTAAAGCGGGGGACTACTCCCGGTTGCTAATCCTATCAACGACCTACATTGATAAGAAGTGTATGTAAACAAGTAAAAGCGTGCTAAGTTCGGCCGTGCCGAATCTAATATACCCTCCGCCTTCGATCGCATTAGTCGAGTTCTTTTCTGGTATCTCTTTTTAGACAAACAAAGGATAGAAGAAAATAATTGCTATGCTAACTGAATTGATCGTTGGAGACCATAGTAGAAGTCTGCGTAAAATTTCAGCCAAATCGAATAGAAATTGAGCCTATTAGGGGCTCAAGAAACACATTCGTGGGATCGGTTTATAGGTGACGTATCAGGCTAAATACCGATTCAGACCCTATTTGATACGTATGTTGGAGGTCGTGAGAGAAGCCGTTGTACAAAATTTCAGCCAAATCGGATAATAATTACAACCTCTTAAGGTCAAGAAGTCAACATTCCAGATCAGTTTATATGGCAGCTATATCAGGTTATAGACCGATTTAAGCCATATTTGGCACAGTTCTTGCAAGTTATAACGAAATATCTCATAAAAAATTGCAACCAAATCGGATAGGAATTGCGCCCTCTAGACGCTCAAAAAGTGAAGACCCCAGATAGGTTTATATGACAGCTATATCAGGTTATGGACCGATTTGAACCATAATAAGCATATTTGTTGGAAATCATAACAAAACACCACGTGCAAATTTCAGCCAAATCGGGGTAAGAATTGCGTCCTCTAGTGGCTCATGGAGTCAAGATCCCAGATCGGTTTATATAGCAGCTATATCCAAATATGGACCGATATGGCCCATTTACAATACCAACTGACCTACACTATTAAGAAGTATTTGTGCAAAATTTCAAACGGAAAGCTTTACTCCTTCGAAAGTTAGCGTGCTTTCGACAGACAGACGGACGACGGACGGACATGGCTAGATCGACTTAAAATGTCATGATGATCGAGAATATAAATACTTTATGGGGCCATAGACGAATATCTCGAGGAGTTACAAACAGAATGACGAATGTAGTATATGGGGGTATACCCTATGGTGAAGGGTATAAATCCGGCTGGAGTCGGTCCAGATTTGGGTATATCTGTCATATACACCGATCTCTCGTTTTAACGTTTTGGGCCCATAATAGGCGCAATTTGTATCCGATTTCGCAGAAATTTGTTTTAAAGAGTAGTGTTTGGCTCCTCGACATCCCTGTTCAATACGTTCAAATCGGTTTAGATTGTGAAATTTCTGTCATATATACCCTTCTCCCATATATTAACCGATTTCGCAGAAATTAGACACAATGAGTTGTGATAAGTCACTCGACATTCGTACCCAGTATGGTTAGGATTGGTCTATTTTTCAATATAACTGTCATATAGGATGATCTCTCAATTTAAGGTTTTTAGCTTGCAACCTATTTTGCACAATTTTGATACAGCGAGCAGTGTTAGACCCCTCGACATCCCTGTTCAATACGGCCAAGATCTGGGCGCATTTGGAAAAGCTGCCTCATATACCCATCTCCCGATTTTAGATTTTAGGGCCATAAGAGGTGAATATATTAACCGACTTTGCTGAAATTAGACACAATGAGTTGCGTTAGGTTCCTCTACATTCGTACCGAGTATGGTTAAGATCGGTCTATATTTCGATATAACTGCCATATAGACCGATCTCTCAATTTAAGGTCTTGGACCCATAATAGGCGTATATATTGTCCAATTACACTGAAATTTGGAACAGCGAGTTGTGTTAGGCTCCTCGACATCCATGTCCAATACGGCCCAGATCGGTTCAGATTTGGATGTAGCTGCCATATATACCGAGCTTCCAATTTAAAGTTTTAGGCCCATAAAATGAGAATTTATTAACCGATTTCGCTGAAATTTAGCACAATGGATTCTGTTAAGCCCTTCGACATTTCAATCCAACGCGCTTTATTTGGTTGTAGCTACCATATACCAATCAAAGCACTTTTTTAGTCGATTTCGCTGAAATTTAGCATAGTGGAACAACTTTCGTGTTCAATGTGGTTTAGATCGGTCTATATTTAAGTATAGCTGATCTTACTTTTGCCTATAAAGGTGAATTTTTTACCCTACACCACTATTGTTGTACAGAGTAGTTAGTGCATTTGTTTGTTACACCCAGAGAGAAGAGAGATATACGCATTTATACGTATACCGATTGACCCAGAATCTCTTTCTGATTCGAATTAGCTATGTCCGTCTGTCTGTCTGTCCGTCTGTTAATGTTAATTTGTGTACAAAGAATAGGTCGAAGTTTTCATTCGATCGTCTTCAAATTTGGTATGGGCATGTTTTTCGGTTTATCAGAAATAATGCAAAAAATTGGTAATTTGTTAACTGAATCTCTCGAAACTTGGCAGGAAGAATTTCCTCTTGACTCTCGACATTACTGGTAAATATCATAGAAATCGATTCAGATTTAGATATAGCTCTCTCCCGATTTTCACTCTTAGAGCTTCTGCTAGCACATTTATTAACCAATCTTCTCAAAACTTTGTACAACGCTATCTGCGACGACTTCCACTATGTCTATAAAGTTTCTCGAGGATGAGATTTAGATATAGCTCCCATATATATGCCCGTCCGATTTGCAGTAATAATGCAATAAAATAGTCATTTGGTAACCGATTCTCTCAAAATTTGGCAGGAAAGATTCTCTTATGACTCTCGAAAATACTGGTGAATTTCAAAGAAATCTGCTCAGATTTAGATATAGCTGCAAGCGCATTTTTTGACCAATCTTGCCAACATTTTGCAAAACGCTTTCCTCGACAACTACCACATTATCTGAGAAGTTTGCTCGAAATCGGTTAAGAATTAGATATTGCTCCCATATATAAGTTCGTCAGATTTTGGGTAATTTGCAATAATGCTTTCACTAGTGAACCATAGTTATTACAGTTTGGACATTTAGCTCGAAGTTTGATATGGATTGTTCAATAATCCATCTGAAAACACCCATCGAGGTCCATCATAATAGGTTCAGAATTGGATATAGCTCCCACATTGTACTTATAGGGTAGGTGTAGGGTACTATAAAGTCGGCACCGCCCGACTTTTGCCCTTCCTTATTGGTTTAACAATGGGTTGTGTTAGACCCTTACATAGCCTTCCTTACTATGGTTGAGATTGGACTATACTTCAGTTTAGCTGCTATGTGTTCATAAATGATGCATTTTTCACAATATTATGACGAAATGTAGTTATGGCATGGGTGAAAATTGGCATGGATAAAAGGAGTTTAGCCCCTACCCTCAGAAATTCAAACAAGTAAGAAGGCGTTAAGTTCAGCCGGGCCGAACTTTGGATACCCACCACCTCGGGTATATATGAAAACCACATTTCATCAAAATCCAGTGAAAAATGCATACCTTATGCCCCATAGCAGCTCTATAGATATCATCCGATTTAGACCAAATGCTTATAAGTACAAGTCATTGTTCAACCGAGAGATCGGTCTATATGGCAGCTATATCCAAATCTGGACCGATCTGAGCCAAATTGAAGACAAATATCGAAGGGCCCAACACAAGTCATTGTCCCAAATTTCGGCGACATTGGACAATAAATGCGCTTTTTATGAGCCCAAAACCTTAAATCGAGAAATCGGTCTATATGGCAGCTATATCCAAATCTGAACCGATCAGGGCCAAATAGAAGAAATATGTCGAAGGGCCTAAGGCAAATCACTGTCCCAAATTTCAGCAAAATCGGATAATAAATGTGGCTTTTATGGGCCTAAGACCATAAATCAGAGGATCGGTCAATATGGTAGCTATATCCAAATTTAGACCGATCTGGGCCAAATTGACGAAGGATGTCGAAGGGCTCAACGCAACTCACTGTCCCAAATTTCAGCAAAATCGGATAATAAATGTGGCTTTTATGGGCCTAAGACATTAAATCGGAGGATCGGTCTATATGGCAGCTATATCCAAATTTAGACCGATCTGGGCCAAATTACGGAGCATGTCGAAGGGCTCAATGCAACTCACTGTCCCAAATTTCAGCAAAATCGGATAATAAATGTGGCTTTTATGGGCCTAAGACCATAAATCGGAGGATCGGTCTATATGGCAGCTATATCCAAATCCGGACCGATCTGGGCCAAATTGACGAAGAATGTTGAAGGGCCTAACATAACTCACTGTGCTAAATTTCATCCAAATCGGATATAAAATGTGGCTTTTATGGGCCTAAGACCCTAAATCTGAGGATCGGTCTATATGGCAGCTATATCCAAATTTGGACCGATCTGAGCCAAATTGACGAAGGATGTCGAAGGACCCAACACAACTCACTGCCCCAAATTTCAGCAAAATCGGATAATAAATGTGGCTTTTATGGGCCTAAGACCCTTAATCGGCGGATCGGTCTATATGGGGGCTATATCAAGATATAGTCCGATATAGCCCATCTTCGAACTTAACCTGCTTATGGACAAAAAAAGAATCTGTGCAAAATTTCAGCTCAATATCTCAATTTTTAAAGACTGTAGCGTGATTTCAACAGACAGACGGACAGACGGACAGACGGACGGACATGTCTAGATCGTCTTAGATTTTCACGCTGATCAAGAATATATATACTTTATAGGGTCGGAAATGGATATTTCGATGTGTTGCAAACGGAATGACAAAATGAATATACCCCCATCCTTCGGTGGTGGGTATAAAAATAAGTATTTTCTGTCAAAATTGCTTTTTTTCACCTTGCAGTAAAATATTCAGCCAATTTTTCCCCCTTTCAGATCCAAATCTGACTATCTAGCCTTCGTCGTTAGGTAAGATTTAAGTGGCTGTCTGCCATCAGATACTTTTAGATGTTTTCGTCCATTGTGATACCACAGGAACAGGAGAAGAGAGATGCCTCGAAGTACCTACCGTTAAGCCATCCTGACCAAAAATCCCAACAACTTGAGAATGTTCACATCCGCTAAATCAGAAAAATTCAACAAGAAATGAGATACAAAAGTGCAACTCCTTCTGCCGTCAGTGCGGAACACACACATAGAAGGTGTTCTACAGTCTCTTCTTCTTCTATGTCCTCACAGCTTCTGCAAAAGTCATTACTGGCAACCTTCAGTCTGTCAGCATGTCTCATATCTTCCGATCAGACAGTTACCTGTCATGATGGACACAATAACTGAGATGTCTAATCCAGCCAGCGACAACAATTCAGTAGACCTCTTCAAGTCTAGATTAGGCCACATTATTTAGGAGTGTTCAGTCTTTAGTTGCTTAACAAAAAAAAAATGAAATAGCTTCTATACAAAGCAATGAGCTCTTTGTCTTCCTTAAAATCCTATCAATTTTAACTTAAATATTAATAAGATCCCTTATAAACATAACATATGCCTTTAACAAACTTTCTCTCTTCTTCTTGTTATTCTAGACATAATGCCTGTTTACATGTGTATACAATTTCATGGGTCCACTATCTGGATTTAAGCTCTAAGGAAAAAAAAGAATACTGTTCGGTGTCTGCATGTAATGACTTGCAAACCATAATTATACAGATTAAACACAGTGTGACATACAATGCCTAGACAAATTTATTTAACGTCAATGATGACGATGACGATGATGATGATGGTGCTAAGAAAGCGAAATCTCAAAACCAACATTGAAGCAGACACAGACAAAACTGGCCACCACTTTGTATGGCAATAACAACAGCAAATGAAAACAAAAACAAAAAAAATAAAACACCACAAAGAATTGCCCACAGACATGCAGTATGAGGCACCAGACATAAACGCCTTGGCATAGGCAACACATTTTACAGACCACAGAGAAAAATGCTGATGGACATTCCACAGACAGATGGAAAGCTGCGGGCAACTTAAAGGGTAAGTGTCGAAGACAAGCAGTTATATAGGATCTTAAGGCTTTAGTAAAGCATAAATTTGAATAATTTCTAAATTTAGATTTTCTTTGACGTTGGTAGTTTCAGGTAGTTCCATTAATAAAATAATCATAAAAATTTTAGAGTATTTTCCTATATGCTATAAGGCCTTCAAAGTTTAATCGATATATCGAAAAACTAGTAATAAGTGTTGTGACATCCAGCATAGCCACCTGGACACATATTGTAATACTAAATTTCATAAGTTTTTCTTAAATATTCTGACTTCAGTAAGAGCTTCTTGGGGTCTGGTCAAGAGTCAAGATGGGTACGGCGAATAGAAGACTGCCCCAAATGGGAAAAATTTTTCTAGTCATAATTTATTACATAATTCGCGTTGATAGACAATAGGAGGTTAAAATCCGCATCTCAGGCAAGGTGTAGTCCACTCTGTCTGAAACATCGGCCAAATTAGCTTCAAGGATAACACATTGCCCGTAGCTACCGCATGACCAAAGATAAAGCTCCCATAGTCTCAAAGCAATCATAGCAGCAATTTTTCCAGCCAAAATGTCTCGAGACATAGAATGAAAATGTGCCCATAACTCCTCCCATATCTCTGAGTGCTGTACGACTCAAGTTAAAGCTCAATAATAAGGAGCCTCCATTATATAGCCTAGTCCGAACGGTGTGACGCAGTGCGACACATATTTGGGGAGAAGTTTTTTCATGACACAGTTCCTCACAAATGTCGTCACCCATTAAGAGCATATGAATCGTTGCAGACAAAATTTTTCTATCCAATATGTCTTCAGACATAGAAAATGTAAATATTGCCCATAAACATTTCATTAAGGAACAGGGCCAACTCCTCACATATCTCTGAGTGCTAGGTCCGAACCAAGTTAAAGCTCAATAATAAGGAGCCTCCATTATATAGCCGAGTCTGAACGGTGTGTCGCAGTGCGACACCCCTTTGGGAAAAATGTTTCCATGACACAGTACCTCACAAATGTCGCCAGCATTAGGAGGGAATAACCGCCGCTTAAAAATTTTTTCTGATGTTCTTGCCAGGATTCGAAACAAGGCGTTCAGTGTTATAAGCGAACATGCTAACCTCTACGCTAAGCTCCGTCCAAAGGCGTTGGGTGTAGCATTAAATTCAGTCCATCAGATGATGACTTCCTCAGTGCAGCTTTGATGCACTAACAAGCCATCCTTTGGAAAAGACTAAGTATTGGACCGTAGGTGGACTTTTGAAGTTCTATCTATCAGACCACCGCCACCACTATGCATCCAGTTCATGACATGCGGTTTAAACCTCTATCCCTTTCCAATGGCTCTCTTGCAGAACTCTAGGCCAAAAGTTGCCTTTCTTGTTTTTCCAAAATGTTTGGTCTAAAGTTCAGTTTGCTATTCAGCAAATCGAAAATTATCCCCTCGCAAGAAGACAGGTGCCACAGTGGTAAACTTGAAAAGAACAACTCCCGTCTTAGACGGATTTAAGCCCACTTCGCTGTCGTACGTCTTACGTACGGATAGAGATAACTTTTTATGCCCACCACCGTAGGATGGGGGAATATTCATTTTGTCATTCCGTTTGCAACACATCGAAATATCCATTTCCGACCCTATAATGTATTGTATATATATTCTTGATCGTCGTAAAAATCTAAGATGATCTAGCTATGTCTGTCTGTTGAAATCACGCTACAGTCTTTAAAAATAGAGATATTGAGCTGAAACTTTGCCCAGATTCTTTTTTTGTCCATAAACAGGTTAAGTTCGACTATCGGGCTATATCTTGATATAGCCCCCACAGAGACCGATTCACCGATATAGAGTCTTATGCCCGTCAAAACCAGATTTTTTATCCGATTTTGCTGAAATTTGGCACAGAGGGTTGCGTTAGACCCTTCGACATCCTTCTTCGACTTGGCCCCGATCAGTCTATATTTGAATATAGCTGCCGTAAAGACCGATCTCTCGATTTGAGGTTTGGGCATAAAAGACGATTGTCCGATTTCGACGAAATTTGATACAGTGAGTTGTGTTAGGCCCCTGGACATCTTTTTGTAATTTAGCCCAGATCGGTCCAGATTTGAATATAGCTGCCATATAGACCGATCTTTCGATTTATGCTCTTGGGCCCAAAAAGGCGCATTTATTGTCCGATTTCACCGAAATTTGGGACATTGACCTGTGTTGGGCGCTTCGTCATCCTTCTTCAATTTGGCTCCGATCGGTCCAGATTTGGATACATCTGTCATATAGACCGATCTCTCGATTTAATGTCATGGGCCCATAAAAGGCACATTTACAATCCGATTTCTATGAAATTTGACATAGTGACTTATGTTGGGCATCCATGTCGTATATGGTTCAGATCGGTCTAAATCAGACCATATTTCGATATAGCTGCTATTGGGGCATAAATAATGCATTTTTCACCGGTTTATGACTAAAGGTGGTTTACATATATGCCCCAGGCAGTGGGTATCCAAAGTTCTTCCCGGCCGAACTTAACGCCTTTTTATACCCTCCACCATAAGATGAAGGGTATACTAATTTCGTCATTCTGATTGTAACTACTCGAAATATTCGTCTTAGACCCCATAAAGTATATATATTCTTGATCGTCGTGAAATTTTATGTCGATCTAGCCATGTCTGTCCGTCCGTCCGTCCGTCTGTCTGTCGAAATCACGCTAACTTCCGAAGGAGTAAAGCTAGCCGCTTGAAATTTTGCACAAATACTTCTTATAAGTGTAGGTCGGTTGGTATTGTAAATGGTCCATGTTTTGATATAGCTGCCATATAAACCGATCTTGGGTCTTGACTTCTTGAGCCTCTAGAGTACGCAATTCTTATCCGATTGGAATGAAATTTTGCACGACTTGTTTTGTTATGATATCCAACAACTGTGTCAAGTATGGTTCAAATCGGTCCATAACCTTATATAGCTGTCATATAAACCGATCTTGGGTCTTGACTTCTTGAGCCTCTAGAGGGCGCAATTCTCGTCCGATTTAATTGAAATTTTGCACATAGTGTTTTGGTAGCATTTCCAACAACTATGCTAAGTATGGTTTTTAACGGTCCATGTTTTGATATAGCTGCCATATAAACCGATCTTGGATCTTGACTTCTTGAGCCTCTAGAGGGCGCAATTTTCGTCCGATTTAACTTTTACCGATTTTGCACGTAGTGTTTTGTTATGACTATCCAACAACTGTGCTAAGTCATTCTCGTCCGATTTAATTGAAATTTTGCACGTAGTGTTTTGGTATCACTTTCAACTACTGTACTGAGTATGATTCATAGCTATATGATAGCTGTCATATAAACCGATCTTTGATCTTGACTTCTTGAGCCAATAGAGCGCGCAACTCTCATCCGATTTGGCTGAAATATTGCATGACGTGTTTTGTTATGACTTCCAATAACTGTGCTAAGTATAGCGTAAGTCGGTATAGAACGTGATATAGCTGCCATATAAACCGATCTGGGTCTTGACTTCTTGAACCTCTAGAGGGCGCAATTCTCATCCGATTTGGCACAAATTTTGTACAACGGCTTCTCTCACAACCTTTAATATACGTGTCTAATATGGTCTGAATCGATCAATAGCTCGATACATCTCCCATATAAACCCAACTCCCGATTTTGCTTCTTGAGCCCCTGCAAGGTGCAATGCTTATCCGAATGAACTGAAATATTACACAATGACTTCTACAATGTTCAGCATTCATTTATGGTCCGAATCGGACTATAACTTAATATAGCTGCAATAGCATAACAGCTCTTATTCAATATTCTATGTTTGTCTAAAAAGAGATACCGCGCATAGAGCTAGACAAATGCGATTTGACTTCTTGAGCCCCTGGAAGCCGCATTTTTTGTTGGATTTGGCTGAAATTTTGCACATAGTTTTCTGTTACGACAATGTGCCTCGTACGGTCTAAATCGGTCAAGAACCTGATATAGCTCCCATCTTTACCGATCTCCCGATTTGACTTCTTCAGCCCCTGGAACCGATCATCCGATTTGACTGGAATATTGCGCATGATGTTCTGTTATGACTTCCAACAACTGTGCCGAGTAGAGTTCAAATCGGTCAATAACCTGATATAGCGTCCATAAAAACCGATCGCCCAATTTTACTTCTTGAGCCCTACAAGCCGCGATTTTCGTTTTCTGTGTTATGCGTCTCAACAACTGTGCCAAGTATGGTCCAAATAGGTCTATAACCAGATACAGCTCCCATATTTTAGTAGAATCCATTGTGGTGGCTTCCTAAGACTCGGCCCGGCCGAACTTAGCACAATTTTCTGTGTAATCTCATACGCCCTCTTCCTCCGCATTGTTTTTTGTAAAGTGCCCCTGTATGTGTATTCACAATGTTGTTCCTTCTTTGGATGCTGATTTAACACTTCCAGTTGCGACAAAGGGACAAAAACTTTGTTTTGAATTATAATAAGTTGTCATACAAATATACAAACCAATTATAAAATGTAAAAAATATCGTTTTGCTCACATGCTTTTGAAAATAAATTTTACAACAAACACTAAGAAAGTATGCCCAACTTCATATAAGACCCAAAGTTTCACTATTCAATGTAAATGTTAACCAAATCAAAATATTCTTGCTGCCATATTTAAACTCTGCGCAATATTCTATAGCAGCAACTTTATTGCAAAATTGTCTTAAAGAATTTGTTACAAAAATAAAGCAATTGCTTAAAGTTCAAAAAACCTTTAATTAAAATTGAAAATTAAAAAAAAAGTTATCAGCAACATCAAAATTACCTTTAGTTTCATAACAATAATTCAATTTCAATCAAAGCGCCCATGTTGATGCTTTACCCCAATGCGTGTGGCGATACCCTAAAAGTATGCTTTGTTTATTTTCATCACAAAAATTTCAATTTAATAACCGGCTTCCATACGAAAACACAAACACCATTACACTGAAATTTACAAGGATTTATTTTTAAATTTTTTTTCTTGTTTATTTTTTGTGTGTTTTTATCATGTATTGGATTTTGTACATCGTTAGCTTATCCTTATTTGGCCATTGCTAGCAGACACGTGGAAAATTTACAAAATTAACTTTCTTGTTTTTCCCGTCAATTCGCTTATTCCCCGCATTCTTTTCATATATTTGTTATTCGTTCGGTAATTTTGTAGTCTTAGTATGCAATACGTCCGTTTTGTACGATTTAATTACGGAAACTGTGCTACTCCAAAATATGCCGGCAATAACAGCAAAAACAAATATCACAAACGAAGCGCCAGCTGAAAAAGAACAACAGCAACAAACGCATTGCATAAACAAAGCCAAAGGACAATTGGAAACACAAATAAGTTACGCTCTCTTTTGGTCTAGGCGAGAAAAAGTGAGAGAGCGAGAAAAACAAGCAATAACTCTTAGGAAAACTAACGAATAGTACTAAAGAGAGTAGAAAATTCGTTACTCGTTTGTATATAAAATGCCTTTTCTATTTCTAATTGTCTCTCTTTCTCTCTCTCTCTTTCTCTGGTTTGTATCCCCAACAATTGTCAGATTTAAGAAGAGATGATATGAAAAAATCCTTGTGTGACAGGAATCGTTTATTTGTTTAATCCCAGTAGAAGTCATGGTGCGTGTACATTCATGTATACCATAAACAAAGTGGGTTGGTTTGTTTTAAGTAACCGAATATGTTGTTGCCTACATTTAGGATGTGAATGTTTAATAAGGCATAGCTTTAGGGTTTAAGGAAGGTTTTTCTGGGACATACAACCCTATCTATCTGTCCGTCCGTCTGTCTGTCTGTCCGTGCGTCCATGTTAATTTGTGTACAAAGTACAGGTCGCAGTTTTCATCCGATCGTTTTGAAATTTGGTACAGGCATGTTTTTCGATCATGAAGGAGTTGGAGTTTCTAGGCATCAACTCTACCGTAAGAAAGTTCATTAATAACTTATATACTAAAGATGCATTACGGCAGGTTTGAGATCTGTGGATCTAAAAAGATGGGCGGGGGAAGAACACTTCAAGGAGGTGTACTGTCTCCTCTACTTTGGAATTTATTCATTACAATATATTATTGTCTCTGGAAGAAGAAGGTGTACAAGTGGTCGCTTATGCTGATGACGTAGCAATTGCGATTAATAGAAAATTTCCGAGCACTCTAAGAGTTATACTTCAGGAAGCCCTACGTGCAACAGCGAAGTGGGCTTCCGAAAGTGGTCTGGGTATAAATCCTTGCCTACAGTGGCACCTGTCTCCTTGGGGCTTCGGCTACGAGGTTTGACCGGAGTCCTTAGACTGGTACCACGGGATTCGGGAGCCCCTGGGATTTCGATCTTAAACCGACTATGGTGAGGCCCCAGTGGGGAGTAACATGGTGGCTGTGGTTTAGACCCAAATCGCGGGTAGAGCGTATGCTCGATGTGGAGTTGCATTGCAACCGGGTGCCGTGACCCATAAATCGGAAGGAGTTTAAGATAGTGCCCCGTTACTAACCAAAGGGGAGAAAGTGTCCAAACAACATGAACTTGAATTGTTACCCATGCATAGACTAGGCTAGGTGTGGGGGCGTTTGTGGACGCATTATATTCATCAGGGGTTAAGAAACCTGCAGGATTGAGCTAACACGGCAGGTGCGTACATTAGACACCATTAGACCTTGTCTCCTTGGGAGGAGAGAATGTTCCATTTACAAAAAAAGGCCACCGTAGCGCAGAGCTTAGCATGTCCGCCTATGACGCTGAACGCCTGGGTTCGAATCCTGGCGAGACCATCAGAAAAAAATTTTCTGCGGTGGTTTTCCCCTCCTAATGCTGGCAACATTTGTGAGGTTCTATGCCATGTAAAGCTTCTCACCAAAGAGGTGTCGCACTGCGGCACGCCGTTCGGACTCGGCTATAAAAAGGAGGCCCCTTATCATTGAGCTTAAACTTGAATCGGACTGCACCCATTGATATGTGAGAAGTTTGCCCCTGTTCCTTAGTGGAATGTTCATGGGCAAAATTTACAATTTGCAAATTACAAAAAACGCAAAATACCTGGGTGTTTTACTGGACAGGAAATTGAACTTCAAATCCGACATTTTCGAAAGGGCAAGAAAGTCAACTCTGGCCCTATACACCTGCAAGAGAGCCATTGACAAAAGTTGGGGGTTTAGACCGTGTGTCATGCATTGGCTTAATACTGCAGTTGTCAGACCTATAATGCTATATGGTGTTGTGGTCTGGTGGACGACGCTTTAAAAGTCCACTTACTGCTCAATACTCAACCGGATACAAAGGAAGGCCTGTTTGTGCTTCAGAGCCGCACTGAGGACGACACCATATGATGGACTGAATTTAATGCTACATCTAATACCACTGGACATTGTGGCTAGACAAATTCATGAAACCACTGTCGTGAGGCTAAAGGTGCTTACTTTTATGTCATTTGGTGGCTACGGACTCTGTGTTATCCTTGATACAATGTCCGATGTTCCAGGCAATGTGGATTATTCCATACCTGAGCCGTTTTTTGATAAAAATTACTGTATCACTACTCCTGATAAAACCGATTGGAACTACGATATCCCTGATAATAGAAGTTAAATAGACATCTATACAGATGGTTCCAAACTGAACGACCAGTGGGCTTTGGGCTGTACTCTAAAAATCTAGAACAGTTGGGTTTTGACTTCTTTAGCCTGTAGAGGGCACAATACTCGTCCGATTTAACTGAAATTTTGCACGAAGTGTTTTGGTATCACTTCAAACAACTACGCTAAGTATGGTTTACATCGGTCCATGTTTTGATATAGCTGCCATATAAACCTAAGTGGGGTCTTGACTTCTTGAGCCTCTAGAGGGCGCAATTCTCGTCCGATTTTATTGAAATTTTGCACGTAGTATTTTGGTATCACTTCCAACAACTACGCTAAGTAGTTGTCCAATTTAACTGAAGTTTTGCACGTAGTGTTTTTTTTTTATCACTTCCAACAACTGTGCTAAGTGTGATTCAAATCGGTTCATAATCTGGTATGGCTGTCATATAAACCGATCTTGGATCTTGACTTCTTGAGCCAATAGAGCGCGCAATTCTCATCCGATTTGGCTGAAATTTTGCATGGGGTGTTTTGGTATCACTTCAAATAACTACGCTAAGTATGGTTTACATCGGTCCATGTTTTGATATAGCTGCCATATAAACCTATGTGGGGTCTTGACTTCTTGAGCCAATAGAGCGCGCAATTCTCATCCGATTTGGCTGAAATTTTGCATGGGGTGTTTTGTTATGACTTCCAATATATGACTGCTTAGTATGGCGTAAATCGGTATATAACTTGATATAGCTGCCATATAAAGCAATCTGGGTCTTGACTTCTTGAACCTCTAGAGGGCGCAATTATCATCCGATTTTGCTGAAATTTTGTACAACGGCTTCTCTCATGACCTTCAACATACGTGTATAATATGATCTGAATCGATCAATAGCTTGATACAGCTCCCATATAAACCCATCTCCCGATTTTGCTTCTGGAGCCCCTGCAAGGCGCAATTCTTATCCGAATGAACTGAAATATTACACAATGACTTCTACAATGTTCAGCATTCATTTATGGTCCGAATTGGACTTGATATTGCTCCAATAGCATAACAATTCTTATCCTTTTTCCCTGTTTGCCTAAAAAGAGTTACCGCGCAAAGAACTCGACAAATGCATGGTGGAGGATGAATATCCTTCGCCCCGGCCGAACTTAGCACTTATTTTTTTTAATGTTTTTTTTTTTTTTTGTTAAGGTTTTCCCTTTTTGTACAAAATCTCTTAAATTGTTATTTTACTTCAATTTTTAGTTTTACCTTTTCTTTTTTTTTAATTCTTTCCTTCCTTCGTGTCCCAAATAACCGATTACTCATCACCAAGTGTTTAATGTTGTCTGGCCAACTCTAACGTCTGAGATTTCCCAAAGCGCTCTTTCAAGGGCGTATAATCTTATCAAATATTCACAAAGGACTATGTCATTCAAGGACAATCATTATAGATAACATAAACTACTAACGCATATGATACTACAGAAATCATTTCAAAACTCATATTATGATGAAACTATTTTAATGTTAAGCGTATGAACTGATTTAATAATAATACTTTTTTTCGGTCTTGAAATCATAAAAAATAGAAAACTGAGAACGGATGGTTTAAGGTATTACAACTGTTACTCTTAAATATTAGCAGTGTATGTCATTCATTCCAGCTGTAAATACTTAACATTCGTAGATAATTCTCGTCACTGCCACTGTTAATAACATTTGCTGTTAAGTTAAGTAGCATGGTAATGGAAAAGGTTATGTTGGCTAAAAATTTATCTAACATTTTTCGAACATTGTAATATTTGTATAGCCAAATGTTGTTCAGTTGGTCTTTGGTTAACTAAGGCTTTTTATAACCTTCTTCAAAGATGGGCAATGAGTTGGGCAGTTAAGGTCGATAGTCGACGCCCTGGACCACACTGGGGTGCAGTCCAGGTATACTGGAAGACGGTGGATAAGTTAGTTCCAGAAGGTGCAAAAACTGGCCTGCATCGGCATCACGGGAACATTGAAGTTCTCACCGCATTTAGATTTGGAAGCTATGCTGGATACGCAATCTATCTGCCTCCAAGGTTGAGCATAGGCTGAGGGAACTTATCATGTTAAAGGAGAGCAACTCAGGCAGTTTTCGAAGAGATGCTGGATACGCAACCTATTGTGCCGCAACAGTACCAACGTGCAATCGCGTATTCGCGAAATCGTGCAACCGCAACCGCACCCACAAAGTTGCAATACGGCCGTTCTGGATACTATGAATCCAATGGATAGACCGATGAAGGTCTCAGGCTATCTGACACCGTGAACGATGCGAGAAATGTTCTTCAGGACTCGATTTCCCGAGAGAGAGGAATGGGTGGGGGATGCAGTTTTTGAACTGAATGAGATCTCGGTCTTTACAAATATCTTAAAGTGGGACTCCGCCGGACGAGTACAATGTTTTTTCTCGCAGATGTGCGACTTAATTCGTCCTCAGGGCTTTGGGCTCGAAGACAGTGAGGCCAATTCTCTTTTTTAAGAAAGTTTAGACCTCGGTCTTTCTAGATGGCTTAGGAATGGAGTCAGAAACGGGTGTCAACCCCTCGACTTCGACATCTGTTTGTCGGTTAGACTGCCGGATGAGCATATAGACTTACAGCCAGAAATATGTGCCATTACGTTAGCCGCAAATGAGATCCTGCGAAGGGATTTATCGCCTTCGACCCTCAGTGCCTTGGGTTCGACGACAATGAGGTCAAAGTGTGTGGCCGAGTGTTGAGAATCACTGAATCACAAGTACGCGATGGTATTCCGAAAAATGAGAAGGTGGTCGAACATACCAGGAAGCGCTTCACAACTGCGAGCGAACCAAAGGCCTGCAAGCAGGTCTTGCAAAAGTCTCATTTATGGCTCTACTAAACATTGTAGAGGGGATAGCCGATTAGGAGGCTGTGACGAGGTGGGCCCTTAGAGCTTCCCACGCTTTAAAGAAGATTTTTTTTTTTGCAAATATGAAAATTGACAGACGAACACACGGTACGGAAAGGATACGCACACCTACGGACATGGCTACACCGAATCTATAAGAATATCTAAGTCGAATTGTTCACTGTATCACAGACACTGTACTGGATCATGGCGCAGTTCTTGTTTTTACACATGAATGGCATTAAATGTGTATTTTTTTCCAATTTCATTTTAGGACCTAGAATCCTCAACTGGAACCCTCGGAAAGTAGTAAATCTTACTTTGGACAACGGGTCTTCGCAGGTTATCGTTAACCGATCGCCATATTATTTCGTATTTTGTTTATTGGAACCGTAAGGAAAAAAGAACTACAGGGAATGCGTTTGAAAAACAAAACACTTTTCGGTCGGGAGGAGGAGACGATCAAGCACTTGCTCTGCTCATGTCCCGGTTTATGTTTCAGCGTGCCGCAAAAGAGGATGCGTATTTAAGCAAGAGCCGCCCCCCCCCCCCCCCCCCCCCCCAGTATTTAAGCAAGAGCCGGCCCCCAGTATTTAAGCAAGAGCCGGGACCC